>NW_021940737.1:16614-54289 GCF_001715985.3 Manacus vitellinus | reverse complement strand
CTGCTGCTGCTGCTGCTCTTGCTGCTGCTGCTCTTGCTAATTCTACCACTACTGCTGCTCTTGCTGCTTGTATCTTGCTTTTCTTGATCATTCTCATCTTCATCCACAGCCTTTTTATGATCAGGAGAAACGGCAGATGATGAGGAAGAGGAGGCAGCTGAGGAGGCAGAAGATGAGCTGAAGGGACGTTTTGCATCAGGGTCTGTCCCAAGCTCTCTTAGCACAACGTTTTCTTTCTTTGAAGGTCTCTTCTTCTGGTGTCGTGTTTTATTTGCAACCTGCAAAAACAGTTCATAGAGAAGTGTAAGAGAGAGGATACAGCTGGTTCTGTATTTACAAAGTAAAACCTCTGAGGGTGTCAGACAAGCTTCTCACATCAGCCTTTCAAGGAACAACCACCTCCCTGCCTCACTCACTGAAGAATCTGCAGAACTCCCTTTGATCCACTCTGCCAAGCTGAAATCTAGCTCAGCACAGAAGACTTAGCTGGCTGCACCCCAAGGAATCAATCCCTCCAGAGGTAGCACTGACTGACAGGCCTAGCACTGGCACCTTTCAAACCAGCCTCACCCTTTCTTTCCCATGCCATCTTTCCACACTGAACTTCAAATTCTTGGCTTCATTTAGGGGAAAATGGTCCCCACTCTAATTTTCAAAGTCACTTGCCTTGAACACATTTTCAATGCCTAGAATTTTCTTCAGTTTAGCTTGAATGTCCTTATATAGAGATGGTTCATCTTCTTCCTTAGACTCTGAGTTTACCTCTTGAATTATTTTGGAAGCCACTCGGGATCCTGCTTGAATCTCCAGCTGAATTTTGTCAATATCAGCATCTGTTTCAACTACACACCAATTGCACACATTAGAAGGTTATACTGCTTCAAATAGCTCTGAAAAACCTAAGATGACAAGGCTCATGCTCAGCATTTTACCTGGGATCAAGACTATTTTAGCTTCGTGTTCTCCAATTAATCTGTGCAAATATGTATTTTTTAGGAAACTGGCATCTCGTGACCTTCTGGAAAAGCAGAGCTGACAACCAAGGTGATGCATTTTGACACAAATGTCTCGTTTATGGGTTTTTCTTCCTGTGACATGGCGAAGATCCTCTTGAGAGCTATCAGCATGTTTCCTTGCCATGCTGTCGGCTTCTTGCTGCATTAGAGATGAGTGTGTGAATACCACCGAGAGTATGTCATAGGTGAGAATAAAACTACAGACACGCATTACAGAGAGGGTAAATATTACCATATAAGCAAAAAGCAATAGGTTACCTTTGTGAAACCTTCACTGGAAGCTCTCTCTGATGGTTTGAAAGGTTCTTCCACAATATTTAATGAAGCATCCCCTGGGAGAATTGAGGTTCTCTTTTCAACACCTAGTTCTCCTATATTTCTTGATACAGCAAAAGCTTTATGTCTGTTGAGATATGTGCAAAAAATGGTGAATTATTTTGACCTCTTGTCTTTGGGTTAAATTAAATATGTCCCTGTCAGTATTACAAGACAGCACAGAGATCTGTCATTTAAACATAGGGATTATATATGAATTAATAAATATAAATATTATTGAAAACAAGTAAGAGTTCATGACAAATGTAATTTCCTTATATCACGTGAAGCTTTCAAAATCTGGATAAATTTAAATTTTAACTTTTTGGAAATTAAAAAAAAATCATTCAAACATAAAAATTAAAATCCTTAAAGGACAATAAAATAATGGAAAAATAGTAAGAACACAAAATAATAAACAAATTAAAGTAAAAATTAAGCTGCTAAATAGTTTAGGTATCTTTTGATTTTTAGCTCCCCTATTTTTCTTCCTTGCACTTCATACCAGAGGTTCCACTACACATTGAAGAGTCACTCTGCCTATCTAGAAACCCCTGTAGGAGGTCAGTGATTGGTGAACTTCATCAGGTTTCAGCAATATGAAGTATTCTGAAGTAAAGCTACCATACCTTCCAACCACTATTTCAGTTTCCTCATGACATGGATCTGTTTCAATCTTAATATTTTTCAGTTTCATATCTATCTTGGTGTCAAACTTCATTGGCACTCTTGTCAGGACCTTGCCTTGAATTTCAACAGCATGTTGGAAGTATTCTGTGTTGACACCCATTGTTGCAACTGTCTGTACATACAAGCTGAAACAAGAGTGAAGCAGTCAGATGCAAGAAAGGTGCTCTTTTTACACGTGTGACTCTGCCTTCTCCTAAAGCCTCCTTCATATGTAAAGTCTTAGAAACCTCCCATACCTTGGGTTTATGTCAGATCGAATCTGCACAGTGGATTCAAGCAACTGTGAAGGTCTAAAATCTCCAGTTAAAGGGGGGGTTATCTTTCCATCAACTGCAAATGCAAGAGTACATTTAAACATGGTAAAAGCGAAAGAATGGATTTGAACGTAAGCAAATGACAGTTTTCAGTACAAGGTAATATTTTTGCTAGTACAACAAATAAGACTGGTAAACAAGACAGACTTTGGGGTAAATGAGATCTTTTATGAGTCTGAAAAATACTGAAAATATACAGAAAGATCATTATGTAGACAAAGGTTCTGATGCAATGTATTGAAAATGGAAATAAAAATATACTAAAAAAATGAAGAACTGACCCAAATCAAAAGTCTGATAATTACTATAACACTAAAATTTTGGAAATGTGGGGAGTCGGAAGACAGAGTGGATGAAGGACAACCAGGCTAAACAACTCTTGCTCTCTAATCTTTCCTCACATCAAGTGTGAATATTTTTCTTGTACTGTGGACACAAAACTGGACATTGTACTCCAGATGCAGTCTCAAATGTGCAAATCATTGTCATGCTAGCTTTACTCTTGCTTCTGCAGCCAGTGATGCAGTTGGCCTTCATCACCACAAGAGCACACTGCTGGTTTACTGTACCAGCTTGTGCTGGCCTTCCTGGTCCTTTTCTGCAAAGCTGCTTTCTGTCTGGGTGACGCCCAGCCTATACACTCGCAAGAGTTACTCCATCCCAGATGTGAAGGACTTTGCATTGCCTTTGTCGAATTTCATCACACTTCTGTTGGGCCATCCGCTCCAGTCTGTCAGGGTCCCCTCCCGAGGGGGCAGCCTGACCCCGCAGTGCAGCACCTGCTCCCACCACACACACAGCTGGATCTCCCACTGCCCAACTCACTGCTGACTGCTGCCCGGGCCAGAGCAGCCGTGTATGATCCGTACTCCAGTGGCAGACCGGTGCAGGTAGACACGATGTATCGCAGCTCTCCCAGCCACACTGGTTGTGTCCATTGTCCTGCAATGCCACTGTGGATTTGGCTAATGAGTCTCTTCAGCACTGTGTTCCTGTCAGCAGGTTCTAGCACAGTCTGCAATAAAACAGACATCCAAGGTTAGGATATGAAAGTACAATGGTGTCAAATATTGCAAAGAGAAGTAAGGGTGTCTGGTACCTTCACAGCCTGTTGTAGGACTTCCTTATTGATGTTGATGTAGGCCAGCTCTTGGCCAAAGAGTTTCAAGTAGGCTGATATCAAGGGAGTTTCTGTTGGCAGCTCCTTCCATCCCAACAGCTGATGAACAGATAAAGAAACAAGCAAAGTTTCTTAATGCAACGCTTTACAAATGGTAATTCAGCAAGGTGACCAGACCCATCACTGGCCAAGCTGCCATTTTCCATCGAAAAATTTTTGATCATAAATAGCATGGTGGCACTAATTCAGACTTTCTCCTGCCATTGAGATGCCCATGAATAGGCTCCAGTCTAGTGTTTGGTATTCCAATGCAATAACACTTACACAGAAGCTCTAGACCATTAATACCACTAAACCTAGTTGGAAAAAACCAGCAAAAAAAAATAATCTTTTCTCTTCAAGACAAAGGTATATTCCTGTAAACTAGGTTAGATAGATGAAGGGAGGGAGTAGGAAGCCTGCCAGGCATGTGACACACCACGCTGCAATGCCTGCCACTTCCCTCGCCTCCCGTGCTCCTTCTGCAGCCATCTGTGAGGTGGGGAGGAGGCAGAGCCTGAGAAAGAACTGGTAGAAGCTATTTCAGCCATGGCAGATGTCCCCTGATGACCCACTGCATATCTCCCCTTCACAGAAATACTTGAGCTGACTGCTAGGAGAGTAATTTATCTTCTGAGACAGCCTCACTAGTACAAGAAGTTTCACTAAATACCCCCTTATATAACCCACACGTTGCATTAGTGAAAATACTTACAGCTTTTCCAATCTCCTTTATCTTTTTGTATGTGGGATATTCAGCAAATGGGATATTTCGTTTCATGATGACATCTGTGAGGCCTTCCACACGGACACCAGCCTACCAAAACAGCATGAGAAGGAGCAGTCTGAAACATACTTACAGAGGTGACACTTTGTCATCAGTTTTAATTTTGTTTTATCATTGATTTAGGCAAATATTTACCTCTGCCAAATCAGCCACTGACCCTGCAGAATATGCCATCAGCTTGGAAATTATTGCTGATGGGAACATTGTTCCTGGGCTGTTCATAATAAAGATGTCTCCAGCAGCACCAACTTTATAGTTATCTACGGTAGAAGTAAACAAGAGACACGTCTTCTTTCTAACCATTCTGCTTGTCATTCAAGATCATATTTCTGCAGATTTTTCCACTGATATATCATACACTATGTAATGATATGTAAGATATATCATTACATAAATCTTGTTTAGTCAGAAATTATTATATGGCTACACATGCACTTTTAAACATGCGACCCTCATATTTAATTTAATTTCTCATTGAAATGGAGAATGCCTTATTTCTCCAAAGGATTTAATATCTCTTAAGAATGGATTTCTGAAGTGAAAGTTTCCTGGTCCCTGAAACACTTTTACTCACCGAAGTAAGCACCAACACGTATCACCTTGCTATACCGATAGCTCAGCCTGTCCAATCTGGGGGCCAGCATCTTAAGGGCGATATTGCAAGCTGAAGATCTAAACAAAATGAGAAAGGTAATAATATCCAGAAACAAGCTGCACCCCATCAGTATATAAACTGTCTTCAGTTATCAGCACATGCAGTGCTCACCAAAAAGAATGTAACAGTACTCATTTGCAGAAGATCACCTGCTTTGCTCCTGTCTCTACTCACATGTTGTACGTGTACGGCAACCTGCTTTTTGCCAAAGCCTTCATGTGGGCATACACGAAACTTGCCACTTGCAAATTGCTCTCCTTCATCACCACATTGGCTATCGTTGTTATCAAAGGAAGGGCAGGTCTTGTCTCAAAGATAACGGCACAAGCCATCATGCGCACCTCAGGGGGAAGCGACTGATCTGCAAGGATCTGGATGAGATATCCCTGCACCTGCAGAGAGAAAACAGTGTCTGGAATTACCAAATAATTGAGACAATTTTGCAAACTCAGTCCACACCTAAGCCACAAGAAATGTGGGACAGGGTGTCATTATCCCTGCAGAAAGGTTTCCTGATCTTTTTTACTGCATGGTTCCACATCATTTTATTCAGACAACTGAAGGGGCCATGGTTCAACAGCATCATGGAGAAGACCTGGCACTGAATCTGAAATAAATGTCCATCTATCAGTGTATTGAGCCAACTCACCACAGTCAAAAAGACATCAGCATTGCATTGTGCATTACTGCCCTTCAAAGATTAGTGAATAACTTTGGAAGAAACAACTGTAGATAATAAGACAGATTCATTCTTTGGAGTAACTCCACTGAATAAGTAAGCATGCTTCACTGTTTTAGACCAGTTTTAAAAGAGGAGCTTCATCAGTTTGCCAAAGACAGTCTGAGTGAATTGTTTCTCATAGAGGTCTTAAACCTAAACCATCTGAAAGGCAGGAGTCTTGCCTACACTTACTGTGAAAGCAACTTCAGTAGGGGGTCAGTAGTGACTCATCCAACCTTAAGGAAGGGGTCTAAAAGAGGCAGAGCAATGCTGATATTTTGTCTAGGAGTTTAACAGAAAGTCTCTCTCTCTCTCCTCCTTACTACAGAGGCAGTTTAAATTATATGGCTGACTTTTAGGCGGCTAAATGTCCACTAAATATAACTAACACAGGACTTAATTGGTTATGACAGATGATGAAAGCAATACTGCTAATATCCTTCTGGAAACTTCCTACTGACTAATAATCATTACACCTTAGCAGAAAATATCAGCTGAATATAAAATTGTAAAATATTTTTCTTAAAAATAATCTTTTTTTTTTTTAAAACATGCTGAATCCACATACATGATACCATTAAATTCATTACGCTTACAGTATATATTGTCTAATTCACTAAGTAAAGAAAAGCTACTAGATCCTACTTACAGTTTTGGAGTCTTTCCAAGCTATTTTTCTCAAGGCCATTATGGCATCAATCTGAATGTGGATGGGGATATCAGGAGCACTGGATGAAAATATGGGAAGGAACTTCAGGATGCGCTTGATGCTGGCTGGATCTCCCATGTTGCCAATGCACTTCAGAGCTAATTTCATTTTGTCTTCACGGCCCCTGCTGATCGCTTCATCTGCCAGGTCGTGGATGGGCTATAGACAAAGCATAGTTCAATCTTCTCTTCCTAATGTACAGATTGTCCACAGTGTTCCCCTTACCCACTGAAAACCCTATCACAATAAAGCAACTGGTTTTAATAAAATCACTCAGTGGTGGCTTCTCTCAGGATTTTACCCTTGCAATGTGAAAATTTTGTTTTCAACGCTGAAGCAGTATCTACATTAATAAAACAATTAATTGCCTTGGTTCTGAAGGAGACTTACGAAATGTGTATGTGCATGTCCAATTGCCATTTTGATACTGTATCTTAATAGAATTAAGGTAATAAAATAAGCATTACTAAGCTATTAAAAAAAAAACCTGAAAAAAAGCCACCCACCTGGAGAGCTTCTTTAGGACAAGCTGAGGTCTGAGAACAGTATCTATTGACCACAGAACTGTATGCCAAGCTAGCAACTTGTTGAAGTAGGGGACTTTTCTGGATTCGAGAACTGGTCACTAAATCCTATGAGGAAAAAAAAAATTTGTTATTTAATACAGTGCTTCACAAAGCTTTCAGAGCAGGAAACTCATCAGATCTGAGGGGATCAATTTCAGAATAATTATTGTTGTATCCAAACAAATTAAAGTAGCTTGTAGACATTTTGTTTGGAAGTTTCACTTTGGAGCTTAATTCCCTGCTAGTTTCAATATATATGTGTATATAAGCTTACATTGTCCCTCAACTGAACATGACACTCAAAACACAAAGATTATGGATACACATCACTGCAAAAATGGAATATCCTTAGAGAAGTGTGCAACTCAGTTATGTTAATAATGCATTCTCATATCCTCTTTTCCTCATTAAGAAGGAGAATATAGACTAGAGACAGCAAAAATCCTGTTCAGAATAAATGATTCATTATAGTGTCAACATATTTGATGCTGGCACAAATACTTTCACTTGCAGCACTTTCCTGTTTGTAGGGACAGTTCACAATTAAAAGAGCTGTCCAAGTGACATAACACACAAATGACCATTTGTTGCAGAAGTAGGAGATTGAAGTGGACAAAGTTTTGTCTGTAGAAGGCATGCCATGTGATCCCAGCAAACCAAAATGGGCTTTATATTAATGCGGGGAAATGAAGACAGAGGACTGAACTCTCCTCTCATAAATGTAATGCCAAAAGAAACTCACAGGTCAACATTTGCACAAAATTAGTGTATACGAGAGGAGAATCCAGTCTCTAATGTGCTTAATAATCAAAGGATGTCATCAATTATCATTCCTTTTGTTATCAGACAGGAAGGATTCACGTAGATCTACTCACTGCTGCTATTGGAACAGTGTGTTCATCAGCTTTGGTTAAATGGAGAGCAAAGGAAACACTTAGAAGAGCTTGAAGGTGGTTAAGGTCATCATTGCGGATTCTGCTCTTAATGAATTTGAGTGCTTCTGTGGTGCCTGTTGCAGAAACTGCACTCAGCAGCCATCGCCTGCAAGTAGAAGCAAAAAAAATTCCTTGATTTTCACTCTCAATTCTCCAAAGCCAGAAAAGTTTCTTACGAGTTGATACAATGAAGTACCTATAGCGGGGTTTATCTGAACATTGTCTCCAGGTGGACTCCAGCACGTTAGCACTTGCTATCCGGCAGAGCTGGACAAGTTCCAGGAATCGGTATGGAAGATCATCATGGAAATCTTGTTGGTTATTCAGGACTATGTGTTGCAGTATTTCAACTATCTGTTACAAAACACAAGAGAGAGGGCTTACATAATTACATTATTTAGAATTTATGATAATTATTATTTTGGAGTTTTTTATTATTAGGAAATCAGTTTGAAGGCCTAAAAATACCCGTTGCTCAGGGTTTTTCATCTTGATTAGCTGCAATGGCATCTGTGGCAATTCTGCTGGGAACTGGTAACGCAGGCCTCCATAGCTCTGCATGGAAAGGTCCGGGGAGCTGCCCCGTTCACTTCTCACTTCAAGCAAGGTGAGTTGTTGTCTGTCGAGAGACAAGTGTCATGGGAGAAAGGCATTAGCTCTTTTCTTGTTGCTTCAGTGATACTGTGATGGTATCAGTTTTACTCCTTAATAATTTTTCTTGTCACAGTAAAACCTTTTGCTAATGAATAAAGCCTTCCATCTGAAACAAAATGGTATTAGAGTTATCTACAATGGAATTGTTTCCAAGAAGTGAAATTTCCGTCTTCTGCGTGAGAGCTACCGACACAGTGTAATGAATGATGTTATTTCTATGTGCACCATCTTCCTCCTGACACTATCAATTACCCCTTTTTCAAGACAAGCAGAACAGTAAAGTTGCATTCTTACGGTATAAGCAAGAAAAACAGCTTTTCTCCCATGTAGTTGTAGTGCCAGCTTGACCAGAGTACAAATAAAGAATGGTTTGCTGAACTTTAAGGACTGTGGAAATCCCAAGAGTGAGTACTCAGACCTTTATCCAACTCCTATGGAGCTCAATTCTCATTTCACTTCAATTGGGAGAGAAAGGGAGTGATAGAACCTATAATTATTCTCACTCTGTGAAATAAGCCCATGTTCCACCTACCTTGCTTCCATGACAGCAACACCAGTAGGTTCACTGAGTGGTGAGAACTGATACACCTGCTGAGACACCACCTCCGTGATCAGGGTACCACTGTCTGACTGCTTCAGTTTGTAGGAGAAAGCTGCAGTCCCTTTTACGAGCCTTTCTTTCTGTGGGAGGCAGAGAACAAAGAGTGAATGGGTACAGAATGGCCGTGCTTGTAACTAGGAAGATCTTGTCACATCTCACATACCATCATGTCAACAGGACAAGGATAGATGTAAGCCATTCCAACACTCTTCACCACTTTTTCCTGGCAGTTATTTTGGTCTATGGTTTTGGTAACAGAGACCCGGCTGTTCTTCCTGTCTTCCTGGATGATGTACCTTGTATGGCAAACACCTCCAATTCCAGCCTGGCAGATGAACACAGATAATGAGACTTCCCAATTATATCAGAGTTTCACTGTGTGAGAAGAAGTTTTACTGAATGAAGATTCTAAATGCATAATATGAGGGTTAGTACTTACTGAACAGTCTTAATTATGTTTTGAAAGCTGTTGCCATTGCACACAATTATTCCTATTGAACTAAAATATTGGCACGTGAACAATACTCAGTCAGGGGATGGAGTTTAAAATTAAAAAGTAATCAATTAATTAATATCAACAATTAACAAATAAAATGGGTCAAGTAGTTGTATCAGGGAAGCCATATAACAAATAAATTCACAGCTAATAATTCTCTTTTCTCCAAAGGGTTGCATGTTAAGACTTAAAGAGAGATGTCTTAGAAAAAATTCAGCACAGTTAATTTGTTCAACGCATATGCACACATTTTCCTCTATATGAATGAAAATCATCTTTTTCTTACTATGAACATTCGAAAGTAGCTGCAAATAAACAAAAACTCAAAGGAAGAATAATTAAAGAGAACACAACCCTTCATTAAAGTAGTTCTAGAATGGAAAAAAACAAACCTCTTGCAATTCATACACATTCTGTGACTTTTTAATGGTTATCTGTATCATGTTCAGTATTCCTCTCACTATGTTAATGCAAGTATTGGGACAGTCTTCCGGGCCATAAATGTTTCCAACCCGTCCACTATTGTATTCAAACTTGAAGGGCTGGGTAAAGCATGAGGAAACCATCTGGGTGATTTTGGAAGATCGAGTGAACGAGTCTCTGGGCCAGATGCCATTGTATTCCTCAAATTGTGGAGGGCGGATCTGGGAGGAAATTCAGAAAAGACACTTAGGAGAATAAAATTACTTTGATACTAAATATGCAGATAAATTGGAAGAAATCAACATAACCACTCGTTAGATTCTTTTTCCTTCCAAATATAGGCTTAGATAGTCATACAGAAGTTTATTCTTTTGTCTCTTGCTTAAACTATTGTAAAACCAGTGCAAAACCTGGGGGCTGAGCAGTGCTATTTTATCTTACAGAAGCAGTTAACATATTGCTATTGTCTTTCAGGGACATTGAAACATTTTACTTGCATTAACTTTATAGGGGAAAAGGATGATTAAAAATGTAATTTAAAAAAATTGAAATAAAAATCTCCCTTTTTTCAGCCTTAAAATAAATATTCTGCTTTAGGTAAAATTTAGCATTTAAAAAGTTTACATCATATCCCCATACAGTTTTTCTTTTACCAAACGAGTCACTATATTTGATTCATATTTGTGAATTGCTTAAATCAACCCAAATATTTTAATAATGAACAATATATTTATACACACTGAGATAGAACATAAATAAGAAGCAATTTCAGTAACTTTGGCAAAGTTACTGCCAGTTCAGGTGCCTCAGAGCACAGCCTAGTGCACACACATAAAAATTTCAGGATGAAGACTGTAGTGTGCAATACAATACCTAGCCCATAATTTTGAGAGATCTACAGCTCAACTATAACCAGTGAGAGCTCTGTCACTGAATTCAATGCCTGAAAAAGAAGCTCTGATTTTTGACTGAATTAAACAGACAAAAGTATTCTTCCGAAACATACCTATTTTGTATGAATCAGGTCCTATCACTGTTGATGTCAGCAAGGCATGATTTCACATGTCCAGATCTTTTACTGCACTATTCAGACACTAAATATTGTTACATACTCCTTTTGGATTGCTCTCATTTTTTACTCTTATAACACTTTTTATCTTTAGCTCTTATCACGTTTTAAGTCTATGTTTATCATTTACCTTCATGACAATGATTTTATACACCCAAGTCCTGGCTTCCCACAGGAGCTGGAAATGTGTGCTGAGACTAGAATCAAATCTTAAACTCTGAGCAGGCTTAAATGTCTTGAGTTAGAAACAGCCATTTTCTAACAGAATCCCTGTCAGCTGTATTTCTGATGCAAAGTCTCGAGGAACACCTGCTACAAGCAACTTCCACAACTGACACCAGTGTCTCCTCACTTCTGAAATCGTAGCTTGCAGATCATTCTCTGACATCTACAGTGGTAAGTCTCCGCTTGTGTTTTCTGCTGCTTTCCTACACCCCAGATTAGCCAGGTACAATTACAGCTGTGATTTTAGTTTAACGTTGCATGGCACATTTGAAAGAAGACGCAGTACCTTGAGGAGGTAAGTGTTTTCTGATAGCCCACTGATCTCTACTTTGCTGCTCAGGCGTACGCCAGCTTTGGCTAAATTCTTTTCTTGAAGCCCATTCAACACCCAGCCTTCATAACTGTACAAGTAGCTCTTCCTACTACTGAATCCAGGGTCTGTGGGAAATAATAGCCATTTTCACAACACTTGCAAGCATGTTCTAATAAAGAGAAATAACAGCAAAGTCAGGGAGAAAAGGTTATAGAAGGAAATTTACTTACCAAAGTCAAACTTCTGGCTACCTGTAAAAAGAGATGGAAAAGCAGATAAGTAATGTTCAATCTAGATCCAACACTGCCACAGAACTGAAGGAAATTTTGGGAAAGAAAGGTGAAGAAGAGATATGTAGCCTTACCTACAAGGGTGAGCGCTAGTAAAAATACGATTCCCCTCATAGTGAAGGCGAATGAGGCTCTGCCAGACATGGTGAGACTTTTATGGAAGAAAGCTCAGGAACACGTGGCTGCGTTCTGCTGAATTCTCAAGTTTTTTATCAGTTTATGTAAACACTTTCATTTTGCAATCATACTTTCTCTTCAGACAGAATAATGGAAGTCATACCTTGGCATCTCACTGATTATCTCATAAGCCCTTTGCAGAACTGTTTAAAAGCTTCTACTTATCCTAATAAGTTTTACTAGGTCATTTACAATGAATTTACAATAAACACATTACTTAATTCCTAGGTTGAGTCACAGCTGTGTGCTTGCATTTGGTCTGCCACAGATTAGCTTGATTTTGCCCAGGTTATGCTGACCTGGCATGTGACCCAAACTGATATCTAGATGATAGCGGCCCAATTAACAGAGTCAGTATCCCAGAACACATTAACAGTGTTCTTCCTCTTCCCTCAGCATTGGTTTACAGACACCCCTCTGGACAGGAGACGAGGACAGGTAGTCCCTTGCTATTATATTTCTCTGTGCACCAAAGCACATTTAACATTCTACTGAAAACCCCAGCATATGGAATGCATATATTCATTTAAATAAATGAGAGGACCAGTATGTCCTTTCAGCTCTGGTCACACTGACCAGGAATATTTTTTAAATGAACAAAGATTTCATAAGCCATCAGTAAATATTTTATCTTTCAAGGTAAATGACAGCCAAATCTGAACAGTTAAAAGCCACAGAGACTCTTCCCAGAGAAGTAGGGGGAGTGGGAGTGCAGGTCAGTTAGAACTTTGCATTTCCTAAGGAGTTAAACACAAAATGCAGCCGAAGTATCTGAACTGATGTAGGCTGGCAGCCAGTTTCATCATCAATTTACAGTGACAGCCCAGGAGTACATTCACAGAAGTGTTCAGTTCTAGAAACGTCAGGGCCACAGAGGCAAGCAGAGGTGCACAAAACACACTTGGCCTTTTTGAGTATGGTAATAGATTGATAATCACAGAAAGGGAAGAATGAGTCTGGTCAATCCCCCAAATAAGTTACACAACCTCCCAAATTGAGCTGGGTGGCATCTGGATCAACAAAAAAGGCAAGCAAAATGCACAGACTTCTGAGTTGGAGGATGTTTCTGGGTGAATAAATTCAGGCAACACAAACTGCGGGCTTTAAGTCATACAAAACCCATGAATCCAATTCAAACTCAATATCTACGACATACTGGGTAATCAGACACTTTATTTCTACTCCTACTTTACCTGTTAAGGTTAACCACAAGAGCAAGCTTTATAGCAAACATCACTTAAACAACTAGAAATGAACGCTTATTTTCTATTGTAGCAGTTTCTACAGTCTCCCATTAGCAACTGCTGTTCCCAGGTTGTCAGTTCCACAAGTCTTGACTTTTTCAAACAGATTCCATGTGGGATGTAAATCCACCTTGGGTTGTGCGACCTCTGTTTCAGGAACTGCCACCCAGCTCACTGCAGAAGCCTACATTTGAGGGGTGAAGGGTAGACACTAGCAAGAAATGTCTCCTTTTTCACAACTGTCAATCCATAATGTTCAAGGGAACAAGCACATTTTATGCCGCAGGTGACAAGCTTTTCATTACAAAAGGGGCAAGTGCATTCATACAGTGGTAATTAATTTTTTATTGTTAAACATTTCTTTAAAATGAAGTTACCTGTTATGCATTCCATTTGACTCCACACTTGAATAAGGGAACATGAACATTGTGTCAGTATAAAAAATACAACAAAATATATACCTTGGAATTTTATTTTTTTATTATAGTGTAACTTTGCAGGACATAGTGAACATTAGAGATTTAGAGATTAGATTTATTGTCTGAAAGCAATAAATAAGTCATCTGTTAATTTCAACACTTCTTTTCAGATCAGTTTTTCCATCCAACTACGTCAACCTTTAGTACCTTGTCATCTACTTCTATGGCAAATCAGACGGGGGCAGTGGAAGGGAAAAATCTAAAAACCAAGATGTCTTGCAAAAGCCTTCACACACAAAAGCGTTGTGATAACTGCAAATTAAAAAAAAAAAGAAGCTGCACAAGTAATAATTAAGCTGCTAATTCAATATATACAGCAAAGCCATTACCCTGCATATACTTAAATTTTCCTTTCAAGAATAATGTTTGCATTGACATTACCTAGATACATCAGTTACCTTGACCTGGTTGAAGTGTACACAGAATGAGCCCTGAAAAAAAAGCTATGATATGATTTTTTTTGATACACATAGGAATATTTTTATCCTGCTACAAGTCTGTAGAATCTGGTGGAAGAAGTTCTCCAAATTAGGAGGAAGGTTGTTTTGTAGGGAGAAAAAGTTTTCTTAAGAAAGATTTTCATTTATTAGTTTCTTTGCTGTACAGTCTATATTGCAAAAGCTACGTTGTATTATCCTTAACCATTGGGGAGGAGAGGTAAAAAAAATGATCAGTTCTAATATAACCCTGGAAAGTAAGTTCTCATACCTAATCAGACTAATATTTATGGTAAAAGCACTCCCATCACAGACTGAAAAAACAGCAATGTTATATTTAAAGATTTTTGTGAAATGAAACACCACAGTTTAAGGTAACAACTCATCTTTTCAATATCATGCATAGGTAGCTAACAATAGCTGTATGGTAATCAGTCACTGGTAGTCTGTATTTCTTGTTCCTTAGGTAGGGCATTTGTTCTATTACCTCAAATATACAAGTATGTGAAGTGACACACCTGTACTACATTCCTGCAAGAAGCCTCCCTTTCTGTTCTTCAGCAGTCTCTGAGTAAGATCCTGCAGTTGTTTCCGACACCATGAAGTACTACACTGTCACCATCTGTGGCAGTCATACCACTATTAGCAGCAGCTTCAGATATAAAAGCTTCCCAATCACTATATATAGAGCCATCCAAAAACTGTTTTACTTCTTTACAGAGACAGGACTGAATCTATATCCCCGACTTCCAGGCCTGAGGCCAGCTCAGGACTCAACTGCATACACCCTTCTAGCACAGTTGCTTTTCCCATGGAAGCACTTAAATACATTTCCATAAGATGGGTTACAAAAGTTAAAGCAAAGAATTACTACAAAATGTTTATTATTTGCTAATCACTCTATAGACACAAACAAAAGATTTTGCTCTTCAAGGCATTATTATCCTAAAAGTTACTTCTATGAAGAAAATTAGTCTGAAGAAAGGAAGGCCCAAGTAAAGCAAATGCATGTAAGTGTCCCAGTAAGGCACCCCCAAGCTCACCTTAAAGCAGCAGCAGCCCCTAGTGGCATCTGGATCCTGCCTCAGCCATGGACTTCCGGGCCTGCAGTCACCTCCTGCCTTGAAAATAACTCCATGTGCATAGTACTGTTCTCCCACTTAGTATATTACATTTTTCACTTTGCTTATTTAAATATATTTTTCAATGTGTTTTTATTCTTCCATAACTAAAATTCAGGCAAGAACTGCCCAACATGTTATGGGAAACCCAACAGTAACCATACCCTGCTAAACACCTGCAGCAAATGACATGACTGAGATCACCCATTTACTGGGGAAGAACTGGAGAAACAGAGAAATATGATGTTTTGCCCTTCTAACCCCACTACCCATGCAGTGGAATGCCAACCAAGAATATCATTACATCCACTTCTGCTTCCTGAAGGGTGCCATGTGAAAACCACACAAGTATCCTCTGCAGTTTACATTGGCTACTACTTCATCTCAAGCAGTAACTCAATGTACTGAACTAAGCAGGAGAAACTGCTGCTTTCTGCCTTCGCTTCTTGAAGAACTCCAGTTTCTTCTCTTCTCTATGTTATTCCACTGCTATTTTTCTATGTAGTCCAATCACTACATTACACCCAATTCTGAAGAAAATGGGCAGAGCAGCTATGTATTTTCAGTGAAGGAATCTAAGCTTGAGCTAATTGCCTGCCTATGACCCTGAGAAAGGCAGAATTTTCTTAGACATCTTCCAAAAGGCCAATTACACCAGGATTAGAGCTATACACATGATCACAGACACACAAAAACTCAACAAGAGGCAAGATGGATTTGTACTGGGCAAGGAAAATTACAGGCATTTAGTCAAGTGAAGGAGACTCAAACATCTTACCTCTACTTGGCTATTTTTATTACATTATAAACAAGAGACTCCCCAAAGACTACACGAAAAAATATTCCGGAGTCAATTAAAAGGAAAAATTAACATAATACAAAACCAGCACCAGATTGGTAGACGTTGTATACAACCCTACAACCATGATAGCTTATACCTTTAGTGCACACAAAACATAGAACCAGGGCTTTTTAGAATAGAATTACACATTTATTGTTCACATTCAAAAGACTTTGGTTCTTGACTGAACCATTGAAAGTCCTAATGCATCTGTAAACTGAGTATCACTATAAAACAATTCAAAATGCAATGTAAAATAATATTTATGTACGCACGTGTTTAATTTCATGGTTTCTCAGCATAACCACTTAGTCTATTTACAAATCTATAAAGATTTTGCGCTTTACGTCATTGAAATATCAAAGAGGTATTTTCAAATCACACAATAAATATAGAACCTGTTTTGTTAAAAATCTACAGTATACTGTACATTCAAGTCGAGGCAAAAGAGGATCTAGTGCCAGTTACACTTGAAACATAAATGAATGCTTCCAGTAATTAAACAATTTCTAAAAGTACTATCTCTGCCTGTGATGAAAGGTAACATTAGGATCCAGTATTTCATTACAGTCAAAGTTTCAGACCATTGCTTCATTCATAGAATCAGAGCTTCTGTTACTAGAAAAATATCAATGCTTTTATATATTTTTAAATTGTCTTCTTTCAAGAGTTGCAAGAAAAAGAGGCAAAAAATGGTCTAAAAAATAAAAGCCAGGTGCACGCACATACACACACACACACCACAATTCAGATCACCACATAATCCTCTAGGAGAATGATCAAACTACAGCATTCTGTTTCATTTAGAACGATAAGTTTATGAACAAATGTCTAACAAAAAACCCAGCAGGCAACCCTCGGAAGTCTAAGGCAGTTGTTCCATGTGCAAGTTTCTACAGAGCAGAGTGCCAACTCCAGAGTCTTCCCATGACTTGGTGCATTCTCCAGTTTCTTCTTTGTCATCACTTTCCACCCACAGATTTGGCATGCTATCTCCAGCAATTTTTTTTGATTCAACGCTGGAAGTGGAAAATAGAAAAATGTTACAATGCAAATAAATTATGCTTTGAATAGAAACAGAGTACTGGTTTTATGTTTAACATCCTTTATTATATACCAACTGTAAGGCTTAGATTATGCTTTTAGTCTATGCTCTACATAGAGTTCATCACTATAAAACCATCTACACCATCATTTCACAAACCTGTTATGTGTAATATACTGAGATGTCTGGCAAGGTTCTGCTGAAACAGAACCATTCAACACAGAGGGAGGTTTCCTTTGCTGAGATGTAGATTTCACTAACCAATTGTCTTGGTCAGAACCTGAGAGATACAAATACCATCAGTTAAACTACAGTGCAACTGGAAAACAGAAAGTACTTCAAATTTTCATGGTCTTCTGCTTTAAAAAAAAAAAAAAGACACAGTAAACATCTTAAGGCATGTTTATAATAATAAAACTTATTGCTACAGATCTGTGCTAAAATTTTGTAACTAATGCTATTGAATCAAGTTATGTTAAAATTAGGATTCTAAATTTGAAAACACAGCATTTGCATATACAGCCACCACTGCAAGTAGTCATATGAAGTTACTGAAATGTAGTTTCTCACTTTAAAATTGATAAAGCTTTTTTACTCCTTAAGTAAACACTTCTCCAGCATGCACAGATAGTAATTAACACCAGCATGAAAAGCAGTAAACTTGTCAGAGTATAGAAAACAAAATTAAAAAGCATTAAGTGAGATGCCTTAGCATTTATATGAACTGAACTATCACTCAAGTCAATGGAAAGCCCTGGCAAACTTGGCAGATCAATCTCTGCTAACTTCTCTCACATTTAGATGTCAAAGCTTTCTTATCAAGTGGAAAAAACAGAATGATTCCATATTCTACAGTATTACAGCACTACAGAAGAAAAAGCTTTTGGACAAGTGTTGTGAAAAAGAAAAATTGAACATTAAAAGAACTCTAATGATAAGCTGTGGAGTAACATCCATATGGAGTATGATTCTCTGTATGGCAGATGTATTATTTTCATTACTATTATCCAGTAGCTTAGGATTAGGATATACAAGACGGAAGAATGCCATTTAGAAGAGAAAATATGACATTAATTACATCCTGAAACACTAGAATTCAGAAAAAAGCAATTACAAATCAAAAGCTTTAGTGTACAATGACTGTTAAACTGATCTCAAGTTGCTCTCAGATCACTAAATCAAGTCATCCATGAGCAACAGCCAAACAATCTCAACTTTGTTCCTTCTGCGGAAGATAATTTCATTTCACACTTAGAGAAGCAGGAATTGCACAGAGGAGAAACAGAGAGAAGCCAAAACATACGAGGTAGGCTACTTTATCTAACAGGAATACAAATTCAAGCTATATTTACTTGACAGGTGGTCCACACATTTATCTTTACATTTTGGCTGCCACAACAAAAATCTATTGAAGAGAGATTGTTATTTTCCCTTTCCTGTCCCTTTAGTGTTTGTCTCACGCTCCCCCATCCCTTAGAAAGAAGGTAAGTAATGAATAAATTCTCAGTGGTGAAGATCAAACACTGCACATGCATGAGAGAATGGGAAATAAATTTACTAACTTGAAAAAAAATCCAGTTGTAGAAGAAAGGAAGCAAATATTTCCATTAAAAACAATATTCAAAACTATGCGTCATATAGTCATATTTTCGAAAGAAATTTATGAAATTTGTATCTAAAACCTCAATTATTTATTGCTCAAACTTATTTTTGTTATCACTATGCTCTTTTCATAGCTTCTTTTTTTCAAAGGATTCTTTTTTACTGAATATATATGTGTACACATTTAATACCACCTCATCTCAAATAATTAATGCTGCCATTTCCACATCATGTTCTTGTTTCCAAAACTTGTTTGTTTCTAATCTATACAGATCTCTATAGGTCATGATTTCTTCAACTGCCCTGGCAAATAACGTGCTCACATTTAACTTAATTTAGTAATTCTCAAAGTTCCTGTTCCTGACAGCTCTGCTGCCACATATTTGACATTCATCAGATTGTTTCACAAATATAAATTCATCACCTAAGTAATTACCAGGGAGTTATGATTTCCTTTTTAAAATAAAATTTTGAACCATTGGTTATCCAACATGTAGAGGCACACAGATACATGGTAAAATTTGTCTTGAGACATTTTGGGTTTTTTAATGGTTTTGCCCATATTTGTGTCTTCTATTTGAAAGGAAGGAAAAGAAACATTGTACAAGAATATAATTTGAACCAAATACTTGCTCCTTAAGAAGGCACTTGGAGTTGTCACATTTTCAGAGTGCTTGCAATCAGCAGTCATACTTAAGAACTGTTGCTTCAGCCACATTCCTCTATCTTCTTCAAATGCCTTTCTCTAGGAAAAGAAACAACAGTTTAAGAACACAAGAACAAGCTTAGTCCGCATTAAACTGATGCTATTCTATTTAAGAAATCACAAGTTGTAACATGTCCACCTAACTAAGGAGAGCCTACAGTTTAACACGGAGTTATTGTCATGTGAGCAAGCTTTGGAGTCCATCAAGGATTAATTGTGGAGGCACTTATTTACAAGCCAAGCCCTGTGGTTTGTTTCACAGGGATCTAACTAATCCTTTCACTTCACTGCTCTCCACTCCAGTGATACCCTCTCCTATCTCTGCCTCCTATGCTCCTCTTCCCCCTCAGTGTAGCACTACCTTTTGGAGGTAGTAGCCCTCATCCAGGGCAGCTGCCAGAAAGGATTACTGCTTGAACCTTCTAAACAGAAAAATTACATTGAAAAGAGCACTGATTACTTCTGTTCAAAACTGGGGCAAAAAGAAAGGGGTTGTTCAATTTTCCAATCCCTCTGAGTACAGAAAAGGAAAATAATGCCTAAATGACATCCTCCAAAAGATCCAGTGGCTCTGGAATCAAGCAACAAGCTATTTCATCTCCAAAAACCATTAGTGAAACAGGATGCACCTATGTCAGTAGAAAAACAGAGGAAGCTGAACTCCACTTCTTTCACAAACACCTGCAAAGATTACAGCATTGCTTCTCTTGTTACTTCAGCATATTAACAAGCTGAAGCATTGGTAGTTACACTTATCCTGTAATGTAGTCCTAAACATTTCTGGACAAATATTTATGATTTATTATCACTCATGACTTTTAAAGCTGAATTCAAGGTGCAACACGAAATTCACAAACTCATTAAAATGCAAATGAAATGAAATTAAATTAGCCAGAGTCAGGATTTGTCATCATGCGAACTACTGCTGCCTCAGTATCTTAAGTAAAATCTGAAGTATTTTGTATTGTGAGCCAGACAGGTTGTCCATCTAGCTCAGTGTTCTGCCTCCAACAGTGACCACAAGAGATGCTATTTATGAGCATGGCCATGTTCTGCAGCACACTATTTGACTGAAATTTGCATAGGCCTTACTTTTGTAGGAAGCCAAATTTAAGCAGTATCTAAACGATTTAGTTAATAAATTACCAATTTTGGAATACTTAGATATTTCAAAAGCTGAAAGAAAATGGTTCTGTTCCAGTTGCAGCAACTGTATTTTCCAATACACACAAAAGCCTTGCTTTTTGAATTGTCAACAGAATGATCTCCTAGAATGACCAAAGATATGTTTCATACAGTATGGAAATGTCTTTTTCTATAGATGCCAGCAAACAGATACGGTTGGATGGTTGCCCTTTAGCATGTATAAGACCACTTATTTGTAATTCATCTTCCATTGGAGCTCCCTTTTCTAATACCTCAAGTCCTAATCTAATAGCAGCTTCTGTAAAACTTCTTCGTTCCTTCTCAAAATTCTTTTTTTGTTCTTGAAATAGTCTCCATTCTTCCTGAAGACGTTCTCTTTCTTCCAACAAGTAGCAGTCTTGTAGTAACAGAGTGGTCTCATCATCACATGTAAGCTGTTGCTGCAGATTTAAAGCAACAAAAGACAGACATTAATTTGGGAGTGACTTAAGAGATGCAGTATTTCCACAGATTCAGTTTTATCAGAAAAATGGTTGAAGTTCAATATGGAAACAATACAGATATCAAGTTGGTGGATGACGGGGGCAAATTTTAGATAGCAAGCAAAATGTCCCTTTTTCAGGCAGCTGACCTCATCAGCCTTCCTGCCCTTTGTTTAGCTTCTGAAATTATTCCTATCAGGATTAAAAACTCATTAAATTATTAACCAACCCAACAGCACACCTATACTTGGACCAACAATTAAGACATTTTATTTCAAAAGCATTATCAAAGAAGGGAGAAAGGCTCAGAGGTAAGAAAAGTGGAATGTTAAATAAAAAACACCTCAAATCCAACTGAGAAAAATAAGAAAAAATAAAGCCTATTACCTGCAAGAGCTGTTGCTGAGTTTTGATCATTTCTTTACATTGCTGAATCTCTAACTCTAGCTTTTCAGTTTCCAGCTCATGGTCTTCTCTTGAAATGACATCTTTTTCATTCCAGGCTCCTGAATGTCCACGTGACACTAAGGGGGAAGAAAAGCTTCTTAAAAACAAATTAAAACATCTTCCACGTTAGAGACTCCTAGCAAGAGCAAAAGGTTTTAGACTACTTGTTTCATCCCGAAAGACAGACACGAAGTGTATTCAAAAGCATTTCCATCGGAGACATGAGATCCCAAACTGGTGCTATACATGTAATCATCCACCAAATCCATTCCAGAAAAAACCAGCAATGAAAACATAGCTGGTTCACATTCCTCAAGGTACACCATGCATCTGCATTGCAATGAGTGTTACACAAAATCCTCACTTGTTTCAGTCATATAGAAGAAGAAAAAAAAAAAAGAGAACTGAAGACTTTTTTCCACTGACATGCTGTTAGCCTGTTCTTCTGAGCTTGTTTTTGAAGGGCTTGTGTGTTCATAAAAATATGACAGTAACTATATTTATCAGATATAAAAAGAAAGCATTTTCCTTCAAGGGGAAGGAGAAATAGAGCTGGGAAGGAGAAATGGAGCTAACAAACTGGGATGAATTTTTTATTTCAGTAAGGGAATGAATTACAGGAATTAATTGTATTTTGTATAATTACATTCTGTTTTGTTTTGTTTTATTTTATTTAATGCATAGCTAAATCACAATGACTGTAATGAGCCAAGTTTTGATCCCCTGATGCCAGTATTTGAACATTAATTGAATTGCAGAGGACTAGTCTATGGTCATCCCTATAAACCAAAAATCCTAAAAGAGGACTTCAAGAAAAGAGCAAATAATTGAAGCATTTTTCCTGATGCTTATTTTTCAGTTAGTTACACCAAATAAAGTATTGCAAGTATTCTTAAAATCCTTTCCAGGGTATAAACATATTCTCAAAGACCATCTGCTCTTTTATTTCCAATTGCATGCATGACCTTCTCAGTCTTACTCCTGACTGCAAACATCCCTATGGTAGTGGTTGCATTTGCTTGCATGGGAAAATAATACTAGGAAAGAATTTTATATATTTTTAGCTGTCTTAATGCTGTTTAACAGCTGGAAATGAGGAGAGTCCAGCACCATACCATCAGCCAGTTTGTTTTACAATGCCACAAGAGGTCTCAGAGACATGGATGTGGCAAGACAAGACTCTTGAGAGGGAATTACATATTTTGCATCCAATTACTTCAAACTGCCACTGCATTACTTATTTTTAATGTATTTTATATATACATGTAATACAGTTAAACATCACCTTGGTTATCCAGCTTTTCAACGTGATTTTTCAACATTCTCCATTGTTTTCTAATGCTGTTTGTAAGCTGCTCTCGCACAGTTTCACAAGATAATTCCCACATATTCTCTTTATTTAACTCTCCAATATCTTCCTCCAGGTCTGACAGCACCTGTAGAAGTAGCAATAAAAAGCTGCAAACCACTTCGCC
The DNA here is from genome assembly GCF_001715985.3 of Manacus vitellinus. Classification (NCBI taxonomy): domain Eukaryota; kingdom Metazoa; phylum Chordata; class Aves; order Passeriformes; family Pipridae; genus Manacus; species Manacus vitellinus. The sequence goes on along the minus strand of NW_021940737.1, from coordinate 31,149 downwards.
ACTCCAAATATGTGTGCTTATTTAAATATGTGCACGGATTTAATTTATTGAAGAGAAGGAAAACCCTTATATACAGGAAAGAATTTTCCATCCAGGGAAATTTGACTCTCAAGGAGTTCAGTTCCCTGACAGCATAATGCTGAAGAGACAGAAGTGACCCACTTCACTCTGACATCAAAACAGAACTGCGACTTCTAGCAGAGAATCAAAAAATTAATAAAAAACCTCTGATAAATAATGAATGGGCAGCACACCATTCCATAAAAATATCCTGCGTAAAGAAATACTTAAAATCTGGAAATAAACAAACAAACAAAAAACCCATGCAGGAAATAGATTATGCATTGCTACACAGAATTACATACTCGTAGTTACTGCATTTAAAATTAATTCAATGAATGTCTTAAGCTTTTCATTGACTGACTGGCAAGAATACACTGGGTATTGTTCACAGACAGCAGAACACTTAAACATGGATGGATTTCAAACAAAGCACATGATGTGCAATTCACTGCAAGTCTCATAAGAAGTTTACTTTTTTTTTTTAAATAAGTGTCAAATTACTTCAGCACTATACCAAACTACCATGGAGATTCAATTTTAACCGAACAATACTTACCAGCCCATCTTCAGACCTTTCCTTAGGTTTCTGTTTCTGTGGTGGGAGAAGTGAAATAATCTCTTTCTTCATTTGCTGAAGAACTTTCTTCAGCTCAGCATTTTCCACTAAAAGCTGTTTTTGGCGTTGTTCATAGTCACTTAACAGAACTTTGTACATTTCTTCTTCATTTCTACAAGAAATAATCTTACAGTAACAACATAACTGCCATAATATATGCCTCAATTAATGTTCCAAGACAACTACCTGGCTTCTGTCTTATCAGTCCTCCATGCACCTCTCTTCCCATCAGCTCTACCAACATAATTTAGAACTTCCATAGCTACAAATGAAAAGGATATTTCAAAATGTGAAACAACATGCAAATATATAAATATTCAGATGACATTGCATTTACTTGTAGTTATTGCAAAGAGACCACATTACCCAAATATCCCCCTCAATCTTCAGACCCATACGAAACCACATTGCCCTGCTTAAAGCAAAAATAAGATAGTGAAAGAAAGAAAACAGGGTTTGTGTTTGGAAACTCAGAGGGATGTATTCTCATCCTGTCTCATCTTTTTTATGCATTTCTTAATGACACCTTCATCTCTATTTCAACCTTCATATCAATATATAAACTCTACCATCTCTTCTGGCAATAACACGTTTTATCTCGTCTTTGGGGAAAGCAACTTCCCAATGTTTCACAAGGTGTTCCTCAAAACAAAGAAACTTCTGTCTACATTGAATAAAATAAAAAAACCCGCACAGCAACAACAAAAACCCAAATCCAACATATGACTACAGATTAGAGCTCCAAGCTTAATCCTAGTTAGCTATCAAGCAAACAGTAACTAGTTTTCAAACCCTGTTATTTTGAGCTCACTGACACTTGAACTAGGACCAGCTAACTGGAATCAAGAACATGTAAGTTTTGCTGACCTCAGGGTGAGGCTTCTAGAGCTTATTGAACAGATACCTAAAGACTTTCTGCAGCCAAAACAGGTGTTCCTGCTACTATGTCTTAACTTGTTTTGCCTTATTCACAAGCACTTTCAGAAAACTAAATGAGCAGAAAACCATCTTGGCAATAACATGAATAGTTTTCTTCTTGGTTTAGTGAACTAAATCAGCTTACTAAAATATAACATGCACTACTGCTGGCAAATAGCTGAGCGTTGTGGAGGTGACGGGTGCAGAAGAGCAGGACTTCCCTTTCATTGGAGATAAATCATATAAATACTCTAAGGTACATATACAAAGCAAAAGGTACAGGTCTTTTTAAATATGTAACAGTAAAACCCATTCATGGTAAACAGCACTGATGAATGTCTTGAACACAATTTTTGGGCAATACAACATATGAGTACTCGTATGATAAAAGAGAGCTGATTTGTCCTCATTTCACATAGCACTAGATGGTACATCTGTCTTGTGTTACTTCTTCTCTATAATTTCTCATTGCTTGTGTTAACCACAAGCAGAGTGTAGTATCTCAAGGAGGAAAAGCTCATGTAGTGTACCTTCCTGATGGCAACTGCTGGGTGTAATACAGCGTTTATGACACTATCCAAATATTGTGATGGCAGCAGCAGCAAGAAAGTAGAGGAGAGATGGCTCTAGCTTAGGAATTGACTGCAAATAAAAATTTTCCTTAGTAAGAAAACCTCATTTTGTAAAGATCAGCATTTGTTTTGTGCTTGGTAAATAATCTTATGGAACACAATATAGAATAGTCTTACACAGTTAACAAGAAATATTGCATGTTTTTTTTAACATTCTAACATCTAAATAAAAATCTACGAGAGGAGGGCCACATTGCCTTTAAAGATAAAAATGCTTAAATTTGCTTCTGGTTAAGATACAGAATATGCTATTTTGCTGCAGTAAAATTCAAAGAGCTACTTACCTATCTTTTTGTCCTTTTTGTTCATGACTAATTGACGTAAGCGGTCCTTTAATTTGTTATATTCTCTCTCCTTCCTCTTCATATCATGATTGTACTGTGTAGCTCTACTTGAAATTATGTTCTGTAACTTCTGAACCTAAAGGCAATCCCACAAAAAAGTGTGTTTCTTCAACTATATACTACAAACACAAATTTCTTGCATGCAAAACATATGCAAAACAATGCTTCTATTAAACTGTATTTCAGGTAAAAGTGACAAAAGGAATCAGAAGAACTCTCCCAACCCATGAATTCTGACCCCAGGAGAGGTAGTCTCTTTTCAGCAGAAACGTACATCATAAGCAACAGATTTTAATACTATAGTTCCTCTGAAGTACAGCTGAATTCATGTTCCAACAACTTGCATAACCTTCTTTAACACCTTTATTTAACAGAGCAGAGAAAGACATATCTTTGCTTTCAGTAATTCATGACCAGGATCTAGGTTTACTCTAATTCTAAAGCAGGCTTGTTAGGTTTACACTAAAAAAAATAAACTCCTCTTCCTGATACAGGAAGGTGCTGGAAATTACTCTCTTCCATTTGGTCTAAAAGAATGTTAAAAAATCATAAAGCACATTTTTGACATGTACTATCAATATGTGTGTTGGTTTGGTTCTTTTCTAATTTTCAGATTTAACCTTAAAATATTGAATGTGCTGCAAGTTTGTAAGTTGTAACTGTAGGATGTTTACTATATACATATAGTGCTGTGATTCCCAACTGTATGAATATGTTTATGGACACAAAGAACATTCACAGAAACTTAGGAGCCATGTGAAGTACAGTATTAGGGAAGGAGCACACTGGAAACAAATCCCAAACTAAGCAGTGCCATGGTTGTTTAAGTGTTTTCTATCTTGATTCTTTCAAGACATTTAAGTTTAATGAGACTGTGCCTTTGATCTGGATTTCCCCCCCACTCCCTTCTTTATGGTCTTTTGCTCTCCTCTAACTAAAAAAAGAAAAGCCTCTATACACAAATGTTTGACTAAGTGACTGAATCCTGTTGCACCTCCTCCTTTTTGATATTTCCAAACATTCTAAGAAAGCTGTACTTAAAAGTACAGAAAGTCTCAGAAAACTGCACATCTGCATTTCTGCAATACTCTCTACTATTCTTGTAACTTGGATGTACCCCTTATAGAACCTATTTATCCATATGCAACATGCCAGTTGTCTTGAAAGACAACACTTACCAACAAAAAAAAAAAAAATTAAAAATGAGCAATTACAAGACTCCGTGCAAAAAACCATTCTTCAATATCTACATAATAACTTGTGTTAATGTACAAAATCACTCACTTCGTCCTTTTCATTTTTAAGTAACTGGTGCAAATTTCTGTTCTTGCTTTGCAGTTGTCTGTCTCTTTCCTGAAGCCCAACTATTTCCCTTTTAGATAATTCCAACTGTTCCTAGAAAAAGTGTTGATAGTTCAGTATCAATAAGAATTAACAGTAAGAGTTAAAAAACCTAACCAACCAAACCAATCAAACCATGCAAACCAAGCTGCCAAACCACCTCACTTAAGATATGGCTTAATATCTAACAGATATTACCTTACATAGTTATGACTTTTTCATTAAGTCGGGATTCTGTAAGCATGTCCACACTGTGAAAATGAGGTGGATACTAAGCAACCTGTATGAATTTGGGACTACAATTTTACTGGAACATTTCTGTTAAATAATCAAGGGTACGAGAGTACAATTGACACAGATATGTAGACTGTGACCATAACAAAGCATATGGGACATTTCACATATATAGAGAAGGCTAGACAGATGATCTCATAACAGATGATGCAAAACTAGCATTTTAGAAAATTTTGTCCACAAATATGAGACTCAGACCTGAAACTGGCAGCTTAAATGACATCTAAACACAACACACAAGCTCTTTTCCTTCATCTGTGTAGTGAGGGACAAATGTGTAGATATATTTAAGCAACAAGAACTTCTAAGCAAACCACAATTAGATACAGGTAACACAATAGTGCAAGTCAAGAGGATTGCTGTATGGTACTTGAAAGAATTTACGTGAGAAACCTTACAAGCTGACAGCCAAATTAAATGTTCTGGGATTGATGCAGTCCTGATAAGTTTGCCCCTTTCACGTTAAAGCTATCCATGTAGGGAAAGAAACTGGAGTGTTCTGGAAATTAACATGATATAGTGTTTGTATAAAGATGAGTGCAGTCACAAATGACTTTTAGTGTCAAATCAAAATGCAGGACTACTATGATTTTGAGAATCTACAGCAGTATTTCTCAAGGAGATAGTGCTGGCCAGCCCAAGTGAAAAGCAAGCCTAAAAAGCAATGAAACCTGCACTGAAATATTTTTAGGCTTTTTATATTTTACTTTCTTGGCAGAATTAAGAGAAAGACAAGTCTCTTCGAGTATAACTGCACATACAAGTACCCATGAAGTAGCACAGTCTGTGAACTTCCAATATATCAGCTACGTCACAGTGACTGGCCTTGTGCATGTGTTTATCCTGTGATAAAAGGAAGCTTAGTAACTTCTACTTTGACAACAGTTTCTGAGTAATTCTTATAAAGAGATTTTGTAGTCGGATATCCAAGGAATCCAAAACAAAAACACATGGAAAAAAATGATATAGAAAAACTGATAAAAACTGCAATGCCCTAGATGTGTTCCCTTATGCTTTTACTTGTTACAGTTATATTGAGAATTTATCTTTTAGAGCTGGGCATACCCTTTTAAACAGTACTAAATCACATGAACTGAAGTGTTTAACATTTCCACCCACAGCACGCATTAACACTTCCAATCTGAACAGTCTTCCCTCTTCCTTGATTAAAGAGGCCATAATTCTAAATAAGCTTTCAGTTCTCTCATTGACTCATATTTCATTAACTTTAAGGCATTTTCAACCGGAAAAATTACTTCCAAAAACCCCCCAAATGCACATGAAAATACAACCACAGATTAGTACTTGGGAGGAAAAAAAAAACCAAAAAAGCACTTGCTGTTAAGAATACACAGAACTGCACAATATTGGTTGAATGATCTTGCTTTCTACCTTTAATTTAGCATAGCAGTTCTGTAAGTGATCCATATCACTTCCCATTTTCAGATGCTGCATTTCTACTTCTTCCTGAGCTCGAAGGTTCTTGTGCTGGAGTGCAAGCAATTCATTTATACAATTTATGATAGATATTAAATTCAACTCTTTTCCTTTGGATTCCGCATAAATAGAAGGAAAGCCCAATGTTGTCAATTCCTGGCAAAAGACAAGGGGGAGGGTGAGAAGAGATCAATAACTGGATCAAAGTTCCACAATTCTCCAAAAGACAGAAACAGTATCAGGTGAAATCCTGTATTAAGGGGAAAAGCCCAAATCCTACTCCCCACCAACTTACCAACTTCAGCTTCTGAGCACTGAGGAAGAAGCCTTCTTAATCCAGCCAATCTTTTTTACTGCAATTGATTTAATGTCACCTGCACACAACCTCCCATAAACAAAAAGATCTGGCTTACCCTATCAATATAGGATATACTCTGTTCAATATTCTCTTCTGTGCAGAAGGCACTGAAAAAGCTGTGCATGTTTTTGGATGAAGGCAGTGGCAAGCGTAGCACTTGTGAGTTCATGCTTGTAGGAGATCTCTTTCTTTCTGAGGTATATTGAAATATATTTTTGCTATCTAAAAGTTGAACATGAAGAAACAAATCAGGGTTAATAGTTTAAGATACATCACATGAAAAAAAAATCAAATTCCTATGTACTCAAGTTATTATTTACAGAAATTTACAATGCTAGAGCTCAGAATTTCATCTAGAATGACATATATTAAACAACTGACAAAAAATAAAGGATAAGTTTCCACTGAAGATTTAAAGACTCAATAACATTAAGGTATTGTATCATTCAAGTTTTACTTATCCCTCAAGAAAAAGTTGACCAAACTTTCTTCCTTATTGACTTGCTACAACACAATTTTTAAAATTACTTTTTCCTACACAGGTTAACAAACTTGTAAGCAATTTATGAGGCAAAAGAATACGGAACAAGTAAAGAAACCTCTACAAACATGAGATATGCTGATAGGTGTCAAAAAAAATAAAATATGACTAAAACATTTTAAAACCTTTCCATATATATGAAAGGAAAGCATTTTACAGTACCATTTCTGTAAGGACTCAATCCAAGCCAGAGCACTGTTTGTACTACATATTATTTAACTTTCTGTTTATATAGTCAAGTATGCTATGCACAAAACTCCAATCTCTTTCTCTTTAGCAGCTATAACATCGCAGGTAAAATTAGCAAATCCACTAAATTCAAAATATTACCTGATGACAGCACTGGCACAGTAATAGTCTTCCAATCTCCCATAGCAACAAAGACAGGCAGGGTACCTGAGCAACTGGTTCAGTGGTGAAGTATTTTGTACAATTGCTGGCAACGTGTGTTACGTAGGCATCTCCTAAAATAGCAGGAGCATTTTAGATTAAGAAAAGCAGCTAATACAGCTAGAAGATTAAAGCAGGCACAGAAGAGTGACTGTTGAACTTGAACCATGTCAAATTTTTCTACATCTTTACACAGCATTTGGAACTCAGTAAGCACAGCAAATATTACACTGTAAAAATGATGCATCTATCAATATTTAGCCTCAAACTTAACTGTCTTGTAAACACATGAAAATAATTACTCACCCTATAGATAACTCAGTTGTTTCTGTTGATGTACATCAGAGAAAACACAGCAAGACAAATATTAAGTATTTTCCTGTCATATAACCAGGAAGCAATTTTATTAAAGTAAACTTATATGAAGTTTTAATATAAGTCTCTGTGGGATAAGTCTAAGTGAGATTATTACTTAAAGAGAAGTGTTATAAAGGCTCTAGAGAAGATATTTAGCAGAGGGAAAAGAAACTTCTCATAAATATTTAACCATTTAAATTAGCTTTTAGTCATATTGCCTTTCTGGCAAGTTGCTTGCTTCTTTGCAGAAATTCCAAAATTGTTGAAGAAAACAAACAGGAGAAGCCTTACCCTGTTGGCACAGCCACTCAGTACTGTAGCATCCCTCCAGAAACCAAAGGAAAGCCACCCACTCGTAAGAAAGAACAAACTGATTGTCCCCTCACCCTACCTCCACCACACAGTAAGACACATAATAGCATTAATTATCTCACTGTTGGAAACTTTAAATCCAGCTTGGATGCTTAAGATTTGGACAGCACAACCCATCAGCTGTTATGGAAACAAGGATACTTCAGGGAAACAAACTTTCCACCTAACAGGAAAGAAGACTCCTTTTTTAAAATCAACACTTCAGAACAAAGTTTCAAGTCTTTTTTAGATGGACCTGTAGAGCAAAGTCTACACAGTCCCCTAACCCCCTGCTAATGTTCCAATTCTATTACAGTCATGTAATAGAATGCTCAGCACTAAAAAAAGAAACAAAACACCCCTAAAAAAAGTATCCAGCTGGATCAGTATTTCTCCAGGTTCATAAATTTATGTGGAAAAAAGGCAAACAACTATTCCTCATATGTGTTGTAATTCAGTAGTTCCTGAAAGCTTTCATATCTGAAAGTACACGAAGCAGCAAGAAAACACAGTCAATACAACAATCTAGTTGCTGTTCTTGTTTAGCAAATGGTTTTTCTGTTTTCTCTCTGCCCATATAAATTTAGGCATATTTTTCCATTTTTTTCCTCTGTAAAACCAAGATGTCCAGAAATGAATAACTACGCTTTTAAAAATGGAATTGAAAGTATTAAGAGGACACTTCTTACATTTAAGTTTCATTTCTGTTGTATCCATCAAATAAATGTGTGAACATAAGGGGAAAAGGCAGGAAGTTAAGGTACAAGTATGTTCTCACTACTGACATCACAATCCTGCATTCTAATAAGATATTTCAAAAGGTTGTTAAGAACCTTAAGACACATAAATTCCATTAAGGAGGTTGGAAAGTCCACAAAAATACTACTCAAATTTCTGATGCACCCATTATCAGATTTTATCACCTATGTTGCCTGAATATACGGTATTATCAACCCACAGGTCTCCCTACACTGACAATACTATTCTGACACAGCATCTATCCCCACAAACAATGTTTGACTGGAAGCAGAAACAGGACGAGTCCAGGTGTGCAAATGCAATGATGCTCTAAATTTGAGCCCTGTGAGTCACATGCAGATTCATTCAGTGCAGATGCTTTAGCAAAACTACTCTCTAGTGAGATGCTGTTAACAACACAGAAAATTAACACACAACCCCAAGCTCAGAGGGGTGTCTAGTGAAGACAAAGTAAGACTACATAAGAAGTACAACAAAGTCCAGGTAATGAAACTATATTCTTCTCTCAACCTTGAAAGCTCTAGAGCCTTTTGCCTTGAGAAGACAACCTGCAGTCCACTCCGCACTGCTAATACATCAGACTAAAAGCCACCCTCAGTAGTTTCAAGATTTGAAAGGCACGAAACTCAAAAACTTCCCTCAACTGCTAGAACGCTACCCCAAAGTACCTCAAATTATTACATGTCATCAGACAAGTGCAGTAGCTTTAAAAAAGTAATCATTTTGAGGAGTGGTCAGCATTTTGTACTTGATTTATCTTTACATACTGTATTTCAAATTAAATTCAGATGTACAGAACAAGACAACGCTGTGTCAGCTGCAAAAGAGAACGCTACAAGCCTTTAGTTTCGTACTATCATCTCCTCAGCTCCACATGGCTTCTACTGCCAGTTCAACACCTCAGGAATGACCTCTAAAGCTCTCTAGTGATTAATAACCATCAGATACATTTCCTTCCCAGTACAGGCATTTTCTCAGGAGCAAAATGTCACAATATAGCCTCACTGAAGTATGCGAGAGCTGAAGATGAGCATTCCTGATGAAGACAGAGTGAATGTGAAACTAATCTAGATACAGTGTATTCAGAAGGGGCCTTCTGTACACTACGCTGCTCTCTTAATACACCAGGGAACATATTCATATAGAGGATGAAAATGGATAATTCTGGAGCAATATTTCATGTAATTATGGAAGAATTATAAAACAACACGTAATATTGAAAAGTACTTTAGGGACCTTCCTAGGCTATCCTAGCCAACAGAAAAGGTTTTAACCAAACAAAGTAGCAAAAGGTTGTTCCCCCCCTTCAATCCTGGTTAGAAAAAAAATGCAATAGCAAGCAAAAATCTAATTTTGCTGTTTCCCAGCATCTCATACTAGTGTAAACAATCCGACTGATTGCAAGTGGGAGAGAAAACCACTAAGCAGCTAAAACTGCTGTAACCACTTAATGATTTGCCTTCTGCGCCCACTGCCTGTACACAGGGATTTATTACAGTTACTTTCCTAGCAGGTTCGATGACTTGCCCATAAACTTGTAACAATCCAGTGCTTTCTAGATGTCATTTTGCCAACTGGCAGCATCACTTCCTCTTCCAAACTAGAAATTCCTGGAGAGGACAAGACATGGATGGACTGTACAAAAATGAGCCTCTGGAATCCAATTTCAAATGCATAAACATAACAGCAGAACCATCTCACCGCAAAAAGAAATCTAAATATCAAACAAAAAAGCACCCAATACACACTCCACTAAAATCAGAGAGCTTGATTAATACCGAAGAAGCAGTAATCAAACCAAGGCACTTTTGGAACAAGTAAAGTACAAAAACCCCCAAAGAACTTAAAAAAAAAAAAAAATACTGTCATGGTAATAACATACCAGAACTTTTTTTGAAAGGCATCTGGGGAATTTTTTGACAAAAATCTACAGAAATATTTCCAGAAACTCCTAGATAACTCATGAATAAGTACATCTTTCTTTTCAAGAACAAGTTTAGAGTAAAGTTTAAAAATAGTACATATCACAAACCCAAAGAGCTGAAAGCAGCTCTTCTTAATTACTGTTTTGTGTTTTGGGGGACAAGGGAGGGACCGACAACAAACACGTCAAGATTCAAGACAAAAATCTCATTAAGTAAGCCTGAGTTCAGGCCATATCAAAACTTGAAAAATCACAAGCAGCAGCAAGAAATAGAATTATAAACTTAATACAGTGCAGAACACTTAACATTTCTAAATATCATCCTTAAACGTGAAAAGGAGCAGTGGTAACTGGGTCTGTAAAACTCATTCAGACAATCAGCAGAGAATCACTTGTCACAGCGCTGTACTGCGATCAGATTGCACCATCTGGTCATCTCTAACCTAGACAGGGTGTGATACAAGTTGGAAATGCAGTATCTGGTAACCCAGAAAACTTTTACCCCCCAAAGGTAGAAAGGATATGGAAAGGAACCTCTAGAGAGGTGCAATGTCTTGGAAGAAAAGTTTGAAGTCAGCATCGACCAGAAATTGCCAAACATTCCTTCTCTGTATGTTTCAAACACTACTACAACTTGTGACATGCATATGTTTCAACTTGCAAAATTGTGGGGGCGCATACTTAGCATTTCCTTAAAGGCCAATGTGACTTTTTTTCCACTAAAATAATAACCAAAAGGAGCTGTGAAGCTGTTTAAAGCTTTATATTTGTCTAGTAATCCACAGATGTCACACAGATGGCTTTTATCTGGATAGGCACAAAGACACGAAAGTCTAGATAAATTTAATGTACACTCCAGTCAAGACATTGTAGGTTTACAAATATATCCCTGGTAACATAATGACATATACTTGTTTTAATTCATGTAATTGCCATAAAAATCCCTGCATTTCCTCTCTTGAGTTTTGACATTCATTTTCTCTCTACGGAATTTTTAATAACAGTTTATAATTAGCACTAATATGTATATTTTATTCAGTGATATTTGTATAGTTAAAAAAATTTCTTACTCTAAAAATGTCTTTTAGCGACTTTTATTTAATCTCGTAATTTTAATGATGGGTCTTGCAATCAAAAAGCAGACCCCAGATTTTTCCTCCCACACTTAGAATAATGATTAAATTGCCACAATTTTGTATTAGCTTCAAAATGAGAGTGAGAGAATGCCTCCACTTATCCACACTATATGGGAACTTCAAGTAATGTCAGATTTCCAGCTAAACTTTCCAGTATTGTCCAAAGTAATGTGAAAAAGCAAGTCAAACCATCCAGGCTGTGGGTATTAAGTCTCTGCTTCATTCTGAATGCATCATACTTGGAAAATTCCAACTACAATTCTCCATTCTATTTTACTTAAATAAAAAAAATGCACCCCAAAGAAAACCAAATGAACAAATTAAAAAAAAAAAATCAAGGGTTTAATGAAAATAAATAGTCAATCTTCTCAATTCATATAACGACACAAGAATGTACTCTCACATCTGATAAAATTCAGTGTTCAGTGACTATTCTGTCATGGTCTTTGCCTCAAACACTCAGGTTACAAGGAATATAATCTGATCTACTACCTCAAGATTCAACTCCACATTTTACGTACACAGGTGACTGAAATTCTGTTAATTTAATCACTAAAAAAATTGAAATATATGGAAATGTTTCATCTGGCTCCCAAATTCCTACCCTATTTGGAAGTAACACGATGGATTTCACTTTAGCATTTTCCTATCATTAAACAATAGTTCTATTGTTAAGCTTCAAAATTGTATTTCTCTCTTTGTATTTACAAGCCACTTACTACACATAGCTGGAGCAGAACATTCTGTTACCACATCTCTCCATGCCACAGACAAGAGGGAAACCTCAGAAACCATCTTCGGCATGTCCTCCTCATCAACTTTAGCCAAACTCTATAGCTCATCTGTCTCTGCAAAGCAGACAACTTCTTAAAGGAAAGAGAGAAAAAAATCAAACAAACAAAAAACCGGAACAAAACAAACCACCACCTTACTAGTTCCAAAAGTTGGTGAGATATTTACTGGGCAGAGCCAGAACTAGTATTCCAGACATCAGAAATTATGAAACTCACAAATTTCAGTAGCATATAACCTACAAGTTAAATCGGGCATGGAATGCAAGAAGGTAACTGTAACTAGTTTCTCTAAAGATTACCAGGGAATTAAGAGAATAATGCTCATGCAAATTCTAGGTTTCTGTTAATCAAAACGGGTCACAGAACAAACTTGGCAACTGCAAACAGGACTGGTGAAATGTCAGCATTCATTCTGTGGAAGGAAGGTACACTAACAAGTCTGCCACAGTGCTTTGGAAGAAGGAATAATCCAACACACCTGGGCAAGACAGCATAATTGGATTTTCAAGAGCCTTTTCACAATGTTCCCTCCAAAGGCTCTTAAACTAAGATGTCAGAGGATTTATTAATGACTGATTATAAATGAGGAAGCGCAAAATGCAGGAATAAGGTAAAGAAGGATGAGAAGAGTGTATGAAAGTCCCAAAGAGACAAAAATTAGAATCCCAAAGTGGTCTGTGCAGGCATCTCTGTTGTTCAGTAAATTTAAAAAGGGGATGAACAGGTGGTGTATTCATGCACTGTACAGAGCTATTCACAAAATTAAACACCCAGACTGAATGACAAACTGCAGAAGGTTGTTCTCATACTAAATAAATGTGTGATAAAAATCAGCAGCTGAAATTCCTTGTTCACAAATGCAAACTAAACAACGAAAAAGACAACTCTGCTATGTACTTAAACCAACAGCCTCTAATTAGGCATTATCATGCGGGAAGAGATCCCAGGGTCACTATGATTAGTCCTCTGGAAATAACAGCTCACAGGCAGTTAACAGTACATGGGACCAGAGGACAGAAGGAGACCATCATTATGCCTCTGTATGAACACTAAGCTTCTCCAGCCCAAAATACCACACAGGTACAACCTTCCCTGTAAAAAAAGGCAGAATGGACCTGAATACAGTGCACCAAGGTCAACCAATGCTTTCATCCAGGAAACTAATAAGCTATGACTTTTCAGGTAGAAGAGGAAACAGCTAGAGAAACAGGACCAACATACAGAAAACAAATATTCATTGCTTCTTTTAACACAGCAGTTATAAAGAGTGCAATGTGACATTCACTGCAAAAGCTGGAAAATAAAGGCATTTTTCCATATAAAATATAGTTAAACTATGGACTTACATCACCATAAGGTGCTGTGAATATAAATAATAAATTGCTTCTAATTCTTTGGAAAACATCCATCAGCAGCTATTAAATTTAAAAAGCCAGCTACAACCTCTGCTCAGAAATCCTTCAGCTCCAGACTGCAGTATACTGGGAGGATACATAGATAAAAGCATTGCTGTACAGCCAGCCTATACTTACCATCTTTTCCTTAGCATCTGCTGCCAGCTTCAGAAACAAGATATTGAACCCAACGAGCCTGGTATTACCCTCTCCTATGCTTTTCCCAGTCCAAATTATAACTGATAGTACCACAGCTTTCTGCTCCCCTTCCCTCACCAAGAAAGATCCCCAAAATAACATCTTTCCTGCTAAACCCTTACAATGTGAAATCTCCATTAATTGTATCAAATCGTCTCTCTAAGTCTCCTTTCTAAGTTCACTATTAAAATTTATCTAATACATTCACATTTTACTTCGAATGCCTCCTATTTTAAGTCGTTGCCCTGAAATTCCTATCATACCTTGGCAGCCCATGGAGCCCTGCATAACTGTTTCACTGACAGCACAGCAAAGCAACAGAGCATTCTACATAAACAGGGCATGCAGTAACACTACAAATTGGTCTCGCATTATGATTTGATCTTTAAACTGAGTTGAGCTTCGCTGTAAGTAAATACAATTTTAAACAAGATTTAAAAAAATGCCCAGGTCATTCACGGAACCTGTCCTCTTACATCACGTGAACCACTACCTCAACCCGAGCAGCCACAAATTCCCTGTCTCAGTAGAAAGCTTTACGGCTCCCACCTCCGAGCATCTGCCGCTTGTAGCTTCACAGAGATAACGAAACGCCGGGCCTTTGAGCGCGGAGGGGGAACAGCCGGCAAAGCCCAGCCGAACCGCAACTCTCCCTCCTCCCTGCGGGTCAGCCGGAGCCTGATAGAAG
>NW_021940737.1:6334-16009 GCF_001715985.3 Manacus vitellinus | reverse complement strand
CGCTGGTTTGGCTGCGGGAAGTGCCCGCAGGGTCTGGGCCGGTCGCTGCTGCGTGGCCCGGGAGGTCATCGCCTCTCACAGCGCCTCTGGGCCACCTGTGGCAGTGCCTCACAGTCATCATGGCTGGGCTTCGCGAACGAAGATTTGGGAAGGGCTCTACCCACGTTTGTTACAAGCGCGCTGGTGGCTAAAAAGGCCAATACGAGACAAACACCTCCGATTGCAAAAGGCACAGCAGAAAAACTCCTTAGATGGTATATTCTGCAAGACACGATTCTTTCTGCGTTGTCTTTTCTCCTCGAGAGTGATCCTGCGTGCATTCTCAAAGGAAGCAGCAGCGTTATAGATGGTGTGTCTCCAGGCCTCCCGATTGGAGGCCAGAGTAAACCAGTTATGGTGATCAATGTGGCCGAGGCTGAGATGTTGTTTCAGGCAGTCGTTGTATCTTCTCTTCAGGGCTCCTCTCATGCGGCAGCCGGTGGCAAGTTCACCATAAAGCAAGATCTTAGGGAGGCGGTGGTCCTTCATCCTTGAGACGTGTCCTGCTCAACACAACTGTGTTCTCAGCAACATGGCCTCAATGCTTGTGACTGCTGCTTGTTCTAGAACAGATGTATTAGTCACATAATCTGACCCTCACAGAAAAGAGTGTCTTACTAACATCAAATCTAAATCTCTCCTCTTTTAGTTTAAACCCAACCCCCTTGTCTCCGCCTATCTGCCTGTGTAAAACGTCACCCTCTATTATAAACTCCCTTCCTGTTTCCATAGCAGAGGTGCTCCAGTCCTCTGATCATCTTCGTGGCCTCCTCTGGATGCACTCTAACAGGGCAACATCTTTCCTGTGCTGAGGACCCCAGAGCTGGATGCAGTGCTCTGGGTGGGCTCCCACGATGGCAGAGGAGAGAGGGACAATCAGCTCCCTCAACCTGAGCCATGGTGCTTTTGATACAGCCCACATAGGGTTCTGGGCCGTGAGCACACACTTTTGGCTCATGTCCAGCTTTTCATCCATGAGAACCCCAAAGTCCTTCTCCACAACTGTTCCCAATGGGTTATTCTCCCAGTTCTTTAGCACAAATAGATGAGATCACAAAATAAAAAAACAATTACTGACAGCAAAGAGGCTTAGAATGCAGTAGACGGAATGGCTGTTATGACTGGAAAGACACCATCACAGAGGAATCGCAGGAATTAGGATATAAAATATTTATTTTTAATAGATTATAATATGTACCCTTTCTTAAAGTCAGTTATCCACCCAAGTTGGCAAATTTTGATTATTTTTTTATTATTATTTTTTTATTATTTTATGACTCATGTTATTTGCAGAGACTTTGGACCTTTATACTGTAGCTTTGCTGCAGGTGCACTCCTAGGAGAAAGCAGAGTTACCCAGAATATAATATGTTAGTGGTAATGGCAAGCAGGACAACAGACCTTGTTCATAGGAAGGATTAAGCTCCTCATGTTTAAAAGATAATACAAAGAGTGGGTGGTGCTGAATTCCCTTTGTCCATTTGATCTTAGCAGCTGTTCCTGAAGTTGATGGTATTCAAAGGAGAACTCCCCAGGCACTCTCCTCTGCATCCTGGATTGGGTTTGGTTAAAAGCCTTTTGAAAAAAGGCTACCCAGGAAAGGAAAAGTCTTTGGGAGATGCATTCAGGCAAGACTGTCAGGGGAAATTTTACCTTATGGAAAAATGTAGCCCAACACAATCCTTCATTGATAATACACCAATGTGGTATAACATAGTCTTTGTAAAACACACCTTTCTAACGTGGTTCATAACAGAGATTTTGGTGTTCATAAGTAGGATTTTGGTGTAGGGAAAGGGGGGTGTCATTGGAAGTTTAAGGTCCTAAGGGATACAGTAAAGGATAACATCAAATATTTCCGTGCTCTCTTGAGTAACATCATAAATATCCTGTAGTGGATGTCAAGTCTTTGACAGTAACCCAAATTTTAAGAGTAAAATTCCTTAAATGGGATTTTCCTTCTTTACTTGGGTTTGCTTTAATTTAATGAAGAGAATTATGAGGAGAATCCTTTCATTTTGCTTTATAATTCAGCAGTTTAAAAAAACTCAAACAACTGGTGTTATTTCATAGCTGTTCCACTCTGTCATATAGACAATTATCCTTAAAATTAATTTTAGTTCCATTTCTTTAATAAACATATTTTATAGAATAAACTATTATAGAAATTTTTAAGATGCATTTATCATTTTTTCTTTGTAATTCTTTGCTAAAAAGTAGGATTAAGAATTATAACAGGAAAAATATTCAAGAACCAGAGAAAACTAGTTGTTTTGTGAAATGGGATATACAAAATACCTCTAAAAACTTAAATTCAGGTTGGATTAAACTATAACACGAACAGTAGGGCAAACAGGGTCCTACAATCCAGAAAGAGGTGGACTGATTCACAGTTTGTTTGCATTTCAATTCAAACTCATCTTCTTAGGTACATTCAAAAATGCTGTTTGCTGGAGTGGTTTCTATGGCAGTGTCCTGCTTGATTACAAATCAGCAGGGCTGACAAACACTGGACATGCAGAAGCTCATTAAAATGTCTGATCCTGTTATGCAATAGGCCAGTGGCAGCCTGTGACTCCTTTATTGTCTCTTGGTGTAAGAACTGTGTCTCGACAAAGCCCAGCTCATGGGCCTTTCATGTCTCTTTGTGGAGATGCATAAAAATAACCTCATAAGCCAGTCTGTGGGTTGTGCTGTGCACTAGTAAGCACTTTAAGGTTTGCTCTTGGTTCTAGCTCGCACATTAGAAGCTCCAGTCATGTACTGATCTTAACAGATACCTCTGGAACCCATTGGAGGCTCCAAAAATGCAGAGACCTATAGTAGGATACAGGACTTTACACCTGTGCGATTCAGTCCCTCCTCTCCCCCAGTGTCCCACTACATGAGAGTCACTTGGCTTAGTATTTAAAAGACATTCAACTTTTGTCTGAAAGTTTCCTCTGCTCTTGCACTTGGACTGTGAGATTTCAGGCTAATCCCTGTTAGATTAAAAAAAGTAGAGAAAAAGATGCTTATCTCTCCCCAGGGGTTTGACCAAGGACACCAACAGTCACAAAAAAAAGTCGTGGTGCTGAACCAGAGCCATGGAAAGCAAACTAAGCATCAGGGATCCAAGGTGGTGCAACACAAAAAGGATGATGACTCAGCAGAAAAGAAACTACAGCCAAAACTTTTGAACAAGAGTGCCTCAGGGTGAGTGACAAGATGCCAACTAAATCACGGGCTGTCATTGTTTCACTGCTCCTCCCCAAACTTGTCTACACAGTTATGCTTTTGCACCCTTGTCTGAGTCAGTTCAGCTCATTAATTCTATTTATTTTAATTTTTTTTTGTTGGGCTAGTGTTCCAACAGCTTAGCAAGTGAATTGGTTCACGGAGCATTCCACATATGCTAGAGGCAGTATAAGACAACCCAGGAGAGGAGAGAGGGAAAAGAAAGAATGGGGAGAGGAATGGGATTCCCCAGTTCTAATGTTAATGAGGCATTAGATACTAATCCCTTTCAGGGACCTACACGTCTCTGCAACCTTATTTCTGGTGAAAGATGAGAGCATTTATTTACTTCATTTAACTATCTCCACACATGATAGGGCTACCATAGGCACTCAGATTTTCCTTCCATTCTGGGAAGCAGGCACGAGGTAAGCTTTCATTGGATTTACACCAAGGACATTTGGAGGAGGATAAAACATCAGATGGCTACAAAGCCTCTAGCAACTCAGGTTCCCTTCTGAAATCATTGAGACTGTTAACAGTTCAAGAGACCTCTCATGAGGTAAGGAGCAACACAGGCAATGCCATTTAGTTCAGCTGTGTTGAAGAGTTTCAGTGATGCAGATACTTCATGACAAATGTTGATGTTAGTAGCAATAGCAACTCATGCCATGAAACAATTGTTCACGTGTCCTGTACTACACATACACCATCTTCAGAGAAGACGTGCAGTATTTTGCATATCTGTTTCAATCTCCATCTGAAAAAACTACACAAAAATTTGTTCAACATCTCACACTCATGAAATACCACTATAGGCAGGGCTAAATGTCACTGAATCTTTAGCGTCTAACTGCTCTCCTTCATTAGGACAGCTGCTGAGATAGTTGTGTTAATGCCATTACCAAACACCAAGGCATTTAGAAGTGGTTGAAATTGTTGCAGTGTGTTTGTAAAGGAGGAAGAGCGAAAAGTAGCGCCAGAGAAATAAAGAGAAGCTCCCACAGCTCGTGAAAAGCAGGGAAATAGCATTTCAGAAGAAAGCAGTGAATGAAGAGTGTTAATGTGGTGTCCACAGGAACAGGGTGTGGTTTCTCTGACCTCTTCCCCATCATGAAAACAAGACTTCTTTTGTTGTCTGCAAATAAACAAACCTGTGTCATAGTTCAGCACCCCAAAATAAGCACAGAACCTCAAACTCTGGAGGCTAATCAGAGAAAAGGGAGCAGAAGTGGTGTTAATTTTAAACATGTGGGAACTGAGGCACCAAAGTATTAAGTGTATTTTCACAGAAATCCATTCCACAGCCGAGGGCTGTAATTTGTTTTCTTAGCTCAAATTTCAGTTAATTAGGACATTAAATTTCAATAGAAATATGCCCCTGACACTCTCAGCTGAGTTTACCCTTCATTTAGCAGTCCTATGGAGCAACACAGCCCTGGGAGCTACCAGGAGTGATGCTGCATGCAAATACAAATCTCCTTCCATGAGAAAATTTACTGTGTTATCATTTATTGACTGTAAAAAGAATTATACACGTGTCAGAAGAGAAGAATTAAAGCTTTCACCCAGTGCTACTATCAACCATACGGCAAAATATTTCAGAAAATAAAATGTCTGGAATCATATTTTACCACAACACAGTCCTTTCAGTCTGATGCACTCACAAAACAACAGTAAGTGTTGGAAAAGCAATACAACATAATCATTTCAGTCCTATCTCTCTTTAGCTGGTCTCTGACTAGCTTGCAGAGCCATCAAACTACAGTTATCCTCACAGAATACAGCTGATGCTCTTGTTTTTAAGCTTTCTCATCTGCAAGTAGTTTCAAACAATGCCTCTCCCAAGAGAGGTGCTTTGTGTCACACCGCTGGAGTACAATCTGAGACTGGGCGAGTTAAAGACCCTTAAATCAAAATCCTTTCTTTTAGGATGAGCTCAGCAAAGCGTTAAGAAACCATTGTACCTGTGATTCTGTATCACACTTAAGTTTGGCAAGTGCTGATACACTAGTGCCTGTGTTTAACTTAAACTTCATGTGCACAAGTGCCATCACCTCTTAGGAGAAAAAAAAAAAAAGTGAATTTCAAGACAGATTACTGGCTGAAAGGAAACTAACTATTTAGAAAAAATGCAATATTCAAGCTAATATCTTAAAAGTAAACCCAAATACTTCTGGTTTAAAATAAATGTTAAGGACAATAATATGAAATTGAGCAGTATCTCTCAGCTCTGCCCAGACATGCTGTCTCTGCAGATAGCTGGCCTGCCTCTTGCACCCTGTGCCTGCAACAGAAATGCAAAGGCAAAGCCAAAAATGAAGAAAATGCTTTTAAATCTAAATGTTTAAAGATAATAAGAAAATCTTGGTAATGTGGGTTCTTTTCTCCTTGGTTCTTAATCTGAAACCTGCACAAAGAAACTTTTCATTCACTGGCACCCACAGTTTAAACTCAACAAATACAGCTAGTACAGTAGCTCTCTGTCCAGAACTGGGAAGAGAACAATTCTTACCGATCTCTAGGGTAATATTTTAAGAAAGGTTTTCTGTTATTTGAAGAAATAAAGTGAGCTGCTTTAAAAACAGACTGAGGCCAACAAATGGATCTTTAAAAATGTCCTTAAGTGAAGTAATTTTTGTAAAATTGTTGTCAGAGTTGCATTCAGCAAACACCTGAACATTCCACTCCCTACGCTTTGGTTATTTCTTTGAATATCTGCAGAAAAAACATCTTATGTTGGATGCTGGGGTCACGGTAACAATTGTGTTATGCACCTCTTCAGTCATTGTCCAGGCTGTGACATGTGCTTTAGGACTCTTGGATTATTATTATTATTATTATTATTATTATTATTATTGTTATTGTTATTGTTATTGTTATTATTATTATTATATATGGTCCCTTTTAAAGGAAAACTGGTATTCTACATTGTACGATTGGAATTTCAAAAAGTTAGAGTGCCCTTTCGAAATGAAGCCAAAGACATCTTTTTAAATAGCTGGGGTGGAGCATAAAGGGAACACATTTAAAAAAAAAAAAAAAGAGGCACTCTTTCAAATAAATATTATCATGAAACATGGCAGAAAAGGTTTGTCATATTGAAATCACTTCAACTGCTGAAAATTGCAAAAGAAAAAATACAAGTAATGGTGATTTGGTTTAGGTTCCATCATAAATTATGCTGTTATTTCTGTCTCCACATCCACATAGCTGACAGTTACCTTTCCCTGGTGACTGAAGTACACTTCCTGGATCTTGAAAGGCAGTTGCAAGATGGGGTAAGGGATCCCTCATCTAGAATAAAGCCGTCTTGATTTTAATTTCAAACATCCAGTATTTTGTGTGTGTGTGAAATTGCCAATAGAAGGAATATGTCAGGGGTTCGTAAGGAAAAAAAAACTCCTATATTTCCCTCTTATACTCTCTGTAGGAAGGGGAAAAACTTCTGTTTAGTGGTACACAATTTAATGCCCTGATTTAATGCCAAGTTTTAGAGCAGAGGATTTAAGACATTACTACCTACAATTGTTTTCTTCCCCTCTTGCTGGAGATGACTGCCTCTGGAATATCAAGTAGAGCAGCTAAGAGAGGAACGTCTATTCCTTCGTGGCAGACTTGTCTTCTGGAAAGGAAAAAAACACAGTATGGCTGCACAGCACAGACAGCGAGGGATGAACAGTGTCGGTGTGTGGAGAGCTTGCAAGGGAAAACATCTGAGGGGCTCCCAAGTGGCATTGTTGCTCACACTTTCTATTACTAGAGCAGGGCTCAGTGCCATCTCCAAGTGGGAATTTAATCATGGAAAGCATCAGCATGAGATAGTACACAGATCTGGTGTCTAAGGATGTAAATGTGTGGAGGTTTTGGGCCAGTACTACACCCTGTGTTTCTCTCAGGGGTAAAATGAAAGCCCTTTCAGAGGGGAAGGCTGCAGGGCAATCATGGGAACACCTCAGCACTGCACCATGTCCTGAGAGCCCCAAGGTTTCCCTGTGGGCTTCAAGAGATCACAAATCTTGAGGTGCTGCACACAGACCTGAGGATGGTAAGAAGTACAGCAATCCATGTCCCGTGATTCTGCAGACAGAGGCAGAATTGGTCTGGTTTCAAATATATATATACAGTTTAAAATGTTAAAAACAGTAAAGAGATTTTATAAGGAAGATAGCACAACCCACATGTGGAGAAAATTTTGCAATTTCTTAACAAACACTTTTTTCTTCTGATCTTAATGTGTCCAGCATTCAGCTCTGAGCTTATTACTGATAGAGACTCTGAGCTCTCCTGCAGCCTCTGCCAGCTGGGGACCACAGTACCATGACCACCTGCCCAGTTCAGGTCTCTGAAGTTTTGGGGGCTAATGTTAGGTCATTCATCTCTTCCTCTTTTCCTGAATAATGCCTAAATAGTCTGCATGATGAGAATGGGGATTTGAAATTGCTTTCCTTGAGTCGAAACATGGGGGTAGCCTGCAAAGGCTTTCAAAGGGAGAGACTGTTGCTGCAATTCCTGCTGGGAAGAGACAGGGCGTAAAGTCAAATGTCTAAACGCAGTAAAAGCCATTAATAATTACAAATATAAGCGCTTATTTTCTGTGGAAAATTGCGTATAGCAGTGGTATTTAAACTCTCCTCTTTGAGGTAGTAGGTCAGTCAGAAGATGACAACTTTAGTTCAGTGGAACAATAGTGACATCCAGCGGTCAGTCAGCAAATTCAAAGCACTGCTTTTCCAGGGTTTCACTGGGATGCTGTGGTCTGCTTGTACATCTCACAGTCTGCCTGCAATTGCTTTTTTTTTTTTTAATTGAATGTGGTAGATAATATTTCTTCTTGAAACAGGGGTGTATTTGCAGTGCCATAGAAAGAGTAGAATATATTTTTTGAAGTCCAATAGTTAAAATGTTAATTCTCCAAGGCCCCACTTCCAGTTGGCAAGTAACTGTAGGGAGGGCATAGTCAGCCTTGGTGTGGACACATTTGATCTAAAGGCCCTCTTCTTATGAGGAACAAGGTCAAACAAACAATAATACATCATTGCAGCTATCTTCTGTGTTTCGTTCCTCTGACTGTCTAGAGGAAGATCTCTGTGCAGCTTTATTAAATCACCAGAAGTAATACTTTGGTTGCCGTAAATCCTTGGAAACTGATTTTTGCTCTGTCACTGAAGTCAGTTGCATCATGTCTCCTTACTAGCCATCATCTATATTAGGAAAATATCATTGTGTTGTGAGCTTTATACCATTTCTTCCCAGACTAAAAGCAAGTTTTAAGAGAATATGGTTTGCCATATTTGTTTTTAGAGTCTCATCTTTAAATTGTGGATGGAGAACTTCCATTCAAACCAGGCTAATCATCTTAATGCCCACCGCCTCTACTCCTACACTGGAAAGAAAGAGGGTGTTCACTCAGTAGAACTCTGAGTAGCTCACTTACATCCACTTTCTGTTACTGCCTTGAGATTTCAGCCAAACCGATGAACCTAACCCAGACACAGGAATGACAAATTTTTTGCTGCAATCTCAGTTCTGCAGGAAACACAATACTGTAATTACACTAAAATCTTGTAACAAGAAAAATATTTTTTCCCCTCAGATATACTCCTGACAACTTAAAAGGGCACTTGGGTTTGAGTTGTGAATCTTCACAGTCATAACATATTTGCACATCAGCCAAGGCAAAAACAAAATACTTATAATCCTGGATTGAGATCTCTGCAGTGTAGATATCGATATACCATCCATGATTCTCACACGTAATTGTGAATGCTCTGAATAGTATATCTTTCTGATTTCCACCTTAAAAGCTAAATTCAGTTTTTACTTTCAATGAAAGTAACAGCATAAAATATGAATTAAAGCTTTCCATCTGCCTGTGTTGATAGCATTCATGTCTGGCCTAAATAGAAGTCAAATGTAAGTTCTGTAGTGTTTAGCCCATTTCAGGTTCATACACTATCTTAACAACATTTGTGGTACTTATCAAATACTAAAATACAATTAATTATAATCAGGTGTTGTGACATCTGACAGAGAGAAACTAAATGAACTTCTCTAATTAGTTTGCTATTCTATAATTAAATTGTATGGCTGTCTAGTGATGATAACAAAAATTAAAATTAAAATTAAAAATAAAATTAAAAAATTTTAAAAGTAAAATAAAAATAAATTAATAGAAAATAAAAATAAAATAAAACCTACAAATAATATTAAAGAACGATATTCGTTGGGGTCGGATTTCACCTCTCTGGGCTGGGGCGGAAATCGCTGCTGCTGCCACCTGGCGGTGAAAGATAGGTACTGCGCATGTGCGATGACTCGTGGGTGACACCTGCTGACTGAAGCGCGGGATTGCAATCAAGAAGGGCACGCATGCGCAATGGCTCTACTATCGCTATGGAGATAGAGGAGGGGACGGGG
>NW_021940737.1:0-6054 GCF_001715985.3 Manacus vitellinus | reverse complement strand
CGCTGGTTTGGCTGCGGGAAGTGCCCGCAGGGTCTGGGCCGGTCGCTGCTGCGTGGCCCGGGAGGTCATCGCCTCTCACAGCGCCTCTGGGCCACCTGTGGCAGTGCCTCACAGTCATCATGGCTGGGCTTCGCGAACGAAGATTTGGGAAGGCTCTATCCACGTTTGTTGCATGCACGTTGGTGGCTTATGAGGGCAGTACGAGACAGACATATCCTATTGCAAAAGGCACAGCAGAAAGACTCCTTAGATGGTATATTCTGCAGAACACGGTTCTTTCTGCATTGCCTTTTCTCCTCGAGAGTGATCCTGCTGCGTTCTCAAAGGAAGCAGCAGCGTTATAGATGGTGTGTCTCCAGGCCTCCCGATTTGAGGCCAGAGTAAACCAGTTATGGTGATCAATGTGGCCGAGGCTGAGATGTTGTTTCAGGCAGTCGTTGTATCTTCTCTTCGGGGCTCCTCTCATGCGGCAGCCGGTGGCAAGTTCACCATAGAGCAAGATCTTAGGGAGGCGGTGGTCCTTCATCCTTGAGACATGCCCTGCCCATCGCAGCTGTGTTCTCATGAACATGGTGATGGACAGGTCGGGAAAATCCCAGCCTGGCTAAAGTGGATTACCAAACCCACCTGTGAAATCAGAGCTGTTCCAGCAGCTGTTCTTCCCATTGCCCCTCGGATGTTTTCCTTATTTTCTGGTTTCCAGAAAGGAGCATGGGTTGGGAAGCACAGCTTTGCAATATTGTCGGTTTGCCATAACTGTGCAGAGATGTCAGGATCTGGAAGGCACTCCCATTTTCCTGGAGGAGGATTCCCCGAGGAATGCCCTTAGCTGAGATTTGGCTTCTGCAGACCCTCCCAGGATGAGCCATGGTGGGCTCTGATCCAGTGCTGGTTTTTAAAGCAAAGAGTTATTTGCGATGTCAGTTTCACTGTGAGCAATTATTTTTTTTTTGTGCCAGCGAATAAATTTTATAAGCACTGAGGTAATATGATTCCATGTTATAAATTAGGTAATTCTCTTAGTGAGCAATTTCAGTTGTTATACAGTGTGGTCTGCAGAAGGATTTTTCTGTAAACTAATTATTTTTTAATTTATTTTTAAAAAAGCTATACACCAGTGTGCATTTGAGTTTCTAGAGGCAGTTTTGGGTCATACCTGGTAACCTGGTGCCTGGATTTAACAACTAGCAAAGCCAAGTTTTCTGCTCGTGCATTTTGGAACTGACACATGTAAAGCATTAGCCAGCACTGCAGGAAATATTACAAAGGAAGCAGTTGATTGTAGCACAGAAATAGCAATAAAGGTACTGACTTGCTGCTGACCTGAGGCTTGGCCTCTGCTACTTGGAAAGTTAGTGGAGATTTGCTTGGCTTCTCTCCATGGGTTTCTCCCTATGAGAGACAGTTCAGTTCCATGAGAGAAGTGTGGAGAAAACTAGAGACTTGCAAATATCTCTTCTGTGATCTCTTCAGAGAAGACTCACTTTTCACCTGGGAGAGAAGAGAAACTCTGATTTTCCTCAAAGGAAAAAATAAAGAGTGAGCTTGTGGAATAGTTCTGTTTATTTTTGGAGGATTGTTTCATTTCATTTGGTTTGCTGATCCTAAAACTACTGGAGTGGAATTTTAGCTCTAGACCATACAAAATTCGAATTTTTGCTAGAGGAATGCGTGGTCCTGAGCTATTTGGACTAAAAGATCGCCTCTTCCTTTGTTGCATTTGGACACAGTGACTACATTCTTAGAGAGACATTTCTACTTTGTCAGAATGAAGCTTTTCTCCCGCTGCTTATCATTACTGTTTGAATTTCACAGTTAGGGTTAGGGTTAGGTAATACAATACTCATTATATTACGTTCTTTAGGCTGTAATGGAGAGAAGTTGGTGAAGCAAGTTGCAAGCACTTCCTTAGTGATTTTTGCAGACCTGCCTGTCTACTTCAGGGAACGTGAAGATCAGCTGTAATGCAGTACCTCTGTGCACATTGAACACGCAGAGAATTTTTCTCCTGTTTTGGATGTCACTGGCAGGGTCTGTCTGTGCTTTAAAGCACTGTGTTTGTCTTTGCACAACAGTGTTTTCCATGCTTTCTTAATATCGTGCCACTTTTAACTTACTGCAGATATTCAAAGAAAGTTTCCTGCTAGCTGGCAGGAAGGCAGTCTAGAGAAGTTTCCTTTCTGAATGCTCTAGGTGTGGGTGTGTGCTAGGACAAATAGTTTTGCCGCTGCTTTGGTGGTTGTCTCTGAAGTTGGTTTGCATTCTCTTTTTAAAACAAACAAATAAAGAAATGAAATGACTGGAAATCTATAGCGATAGGTTTATAGCAGTTCACCTGTCTGTGATACTTGCACACTGTCTAGACCTGACTCTTGCAAAAAAAACCCTCCCTATAATAAGTAAGTAAATAAAAACTGTCATTTCAGCTTAGTCTGTTCCACTTGTTCTCTCCTAGGTTCTATGGTCGCCCATGCAAAACCTTCCCCGTCTGCCCCTGACTGGAGTAGTTCAAATGCAGACAATCATATTGGTCAGGAATCAGCCTCGACTTCAGGAATTGTGACTAGTGAAGGACAAGGTATGTTCTTATGTGCTTGGCTGATCTTAAAATGTAGTTGATGGTATCTGTCTCTTCTAAATGCTTCAGTAAATATTGAGAATTCATTTGAAAGCAGCAAAAAAAAAAAAAAAGGCCCCAAGAATATTGCTATATAATTTTTAGGATGGTGTTGCAGGGATTTTAAAAAGAAAGAAACCAAGCCCACCACTCACTTAAGATGGCGAAGCAGATCCTAATGTTTTCTTACGTGCTCCTGTTCCATTTGCAAGCTGCAGCATCCGGCAGGCCGAGGGGTTCCTAGTGCAGGGGAAGGATGGACACAAACCGCATTCCTTGCGTCCGCTGTGGGGAATATTGCACAGAGCAGGACTCCTGTTCCTACAGTTGTGGCAGCCCTTTGGAAAGTTGCCTTCTCTCTAACAACAGCTGAGGGAGAAACTTTTTTATGAGACCAAGAGAAGGAAAGTGCATGCGTTCTGGATGTTTGATTCCATGGGCCAGTCTGCGGGGCTCAGCACCCTGAGGAAAAAGCAGAGCAGCAAAGATCTCCTGCGAGAAGCACAGGTATGCAGGAAACTCAAACATTCCGTCTGACAGGGATGACACAGCTTTTGAAATACTCCTTCTCAGCAGATACAGCAGTGAGAACCTGTAGCAGCTTCCCATGGCGGCGATGGCAAGATTTGGAGCTGCTGCTGAGAGAGCAGAGCTGGCAGTGAAATAAAGCTTGTGGGTCTCAAGCTGAAATCACTGAGGGGCTGGGATAGAGATGGAGGCTAGAATATGGACTGGATGGTTTGGTCAGGGACTGTTGGTTTTGAGTAGAAATTACTGTGGGATTGAGATTATGTTTTTGGAGCACTCTGGGGAGTCTAGTAATTCTATTGCCAGCCGTTGGATGGAACTGGGAGTACTGGGTAGAGTCAGATGCTCTATGGAGAAGGCCCAGGTGTTAACAGTGAGGGGGAGGAGGGGCCAGTGCTGGGGTTGAGGCCCCTCGGCTGTTGTTCGGGCTCAGGAGCTGTAGCAGGACTTCTTAGACAGTGACTCAGGTGAGTCTGTTTCAATTTCAGCTTTCCAGTCCCTTCCCACTGTCCCCAGTCCCTCCTGAGTCCATCCCAGTTTCTCCCAAGTGCCCCAAACCCCATCCCAGTGCAGCCAGTCTCATCCCTGTTCCTTTCCCAGTGCCTCCACTCCTTCCCAATTGCCCCCACTGCACCCCAGTCCCATCCCACTCTGTCTCCAGTACCCTCAGTCCCATCCCAGTCCATCCCTAGTACCCTCAGTCCCAACCCAGCTCCCTGTGCAGTTCCCTCCAGAACCTCCCCAGTGCTCCTAGTCCTTCCAAAGTTACCTCAAACCCATTGCAATCCCTCCCCAGTGCCCCCAGTCCAATCCTAGTCCCTCCCTAGTACCATTCCAAGTGCCCCCAGTCGCATCCCCGTCCCTCCCCAGTGCCCTCAGTGCTCCCTGTACCACCCCAGTACCCTCAGTCCCATCCCAGTTACCTCCCCAGTGATCCCACTTGCTCCCAAGTGCCCCCAGTGCAGCCCAGTCCCAACCCAGTGCCCCTGGTACCTCCCCAGTGCCCTCAGTGCCATCCTAGTTCTCTCAATCCCATCCAAGTGCCTCCAATCCTTCCCCACTGCATCCCAGTGCTCCTAGTCCCTCCCAAGTGCATTCGAGTGCCATCGTCAGTGCCCCCAGTCCCTTCCCAGTACATCTGCGTCCCATTCCAGTGACAGCAGTCCCATCCCAGTGGTCCCAGTCCCTCCCCAGAGATTCTCAGGCACACCCCCCAGTCTCCTCCCCAGTCATGTCACTCCCCTTGCAGTCCCTTCCCAGTCCTATCCCAGTCCCTGCAGTCCCTTTCCCAGTGCTCCCAGTCCCATCCCAGTTCCCTCCCCAGTGACCTCAGTTCCATCCCTGTGCCCACCCAGCGCATCTCAGTCCCATCCCAGTGCCTGTAGTCCCACTGTCCCCAATCCCTCCCCAATGACCCCTGTCCCATCCTACTTCCCCCAGTCCCTCCCCTGACAATCCCAGTCACAGTCCAGTGCCCCCAGTGCTAGCCCAGTTCTCCCCAGTCCATCTCCAGTGCCCTCAGTCCCATCCCAGTTCTTCCCCACTACCCCCAGTCCCTCCCCAGTGCCCCTAGTCGCACCCAGTGCATCCAACTCCCTTGTAGTGTCTCCAGTCCCATCCCAGTCCTTCCCCAGTGCGTTGTGCTCCTTTTCCCTGTGCATCCCATTCCCATCCCAGTCACCTTGCAGTCCCTCCCAGCTCCCTCCCCAGTTCCCCCAGTCCTAGCCCAGTGCCACCAGTGCTCCCAGTCCCACCCCAGTGCCCCCACTCTCATCCCAGTCCCTTCCCCTTTCCCCCAGTGCAAGCCAGCACACCCATTCCCTCCCAAGTGTGCTCCCGCAGTGCAACCCAGTCCTTCCCCAGTTCGCCCAGTCCCATCCCAATTCCCTCCCTGGTGATCCCAGTCCTATCCCAGTGCTTCCCTGCTGTATTACAGTCCCTCCACAGTGCACCCCTGTCCTTCCCTACTGGCTCAGTCCTATCCCAGTTCCCTCCCCACTGACCTCAGTCCCATCCCAGTGGTGCCCCAGTACCTCCAGTCCCTCCCCAGAGAATCCCAGTCCCAGCCCAGTTCCCCCAAGTGTCCCCAGGGCCTCTCCAGTGCCCTCAGGCCCGGCCCAGTCCCTCCCCAGCACATCTCCTTCCTATCCCAGTGCCCCCAGTCCCACTGTCCCCAGTCCCATCCCAGTGCTCCCAGTCCCCCCCCCGCAAATCTCAGTCCCACCCCAGTGTCCCCACTCCCAGCCCAAATCCCCCCAGTGCCCCCAGTCCCTCTCCAGTCTTCCCAGTCCTATCCCCATCCCTCCCCACTGCCCTCAGTCCCTCCCAGTGCATCCCAGTCCGTTTCCCCAATGCAAGAGGCACAGGGGGCATGAAATCCCTCGGCTGCACTGAGGTTCTATGATTCAGTTGTTCTAAATTAGGTAATTCTCTTAGTGAGCAATTTGAGTTGTTTGACAGCACGGACTGCAGAAGCATTTTTCGTTGAACTGATCTGTGGAGAATCTCCTTTGGAATGATCAAGCAGAGAGCGTATCAAGGCAGGCAGAACATTTCTTTTGGCTCTTTTTTTTTTTTTTTTTGGTTTGTCATTTTCTCTTTGGCTTCAATGCGTTTTGTGTGCTCCTGTTCAGGAAGCAGCATATTTTTACCTTGAAATTCAGGGTGGTTTTGTTTGATTGTTTAGGGTTTTTTTCTTTCCCAGTTGAATCAGACCTTCCATGCATAGTCCGGTGTTGTCCTACAGGACTGCTTTGGTGCTGGGTCAGAGAGAGAGAAAGGGAATGACTTCTTATTCTCTTCCAAGCAGAAGTGGGAGGTTGTCTTGTCCCTCCCCAAAGCACTGCAGGCACATGGGAGTAGCTCAGTGCTGGCCCAGTTCTCTGAGAAACACCCGTGGGGGAGAGGTT
>NW_021940736.1:0-4252 GCF_001715985.3 Manacus vitellinus | reverse complement strand
GGTGTTCAGGCCTCACCAAGATGAAAAGCCAGAAAGACCGGCTTCCAGGCCTTTTCTCCAAAAATGCCCGGACACAGACCTTGTCTCTGTCCCAGAGAGAGAACTCCGCAGTCTTCATTCTCCCCTCTGAGAAGAGCCAGCCATCCCCTCCCATGGGCCATCTGTTAGGAATGCGGTCTGGCCAGCTAGGTTCTTTTGTAAGGCTAATTGACCGCCTTCCCCCACTCACTCCGTTTTCTCCCCTATTGGATTTATAACCTTTAACAGCTTTGTACCTAGGAGGGAAAATAAGGTGGAAATATATGTATACTTAAGGGCTGTAGGTGGTTCAGTGCATTCAAGGTACAAGTTAATTCTTGAGGACATGGCTTTCCTTTTTCCAAAAGTCTGCATTGTTTCACTCTAATGTTTCCTGGTTGTGAATTTCTTCTTAGGGGTTTTGACTTGGTTCAAGCCAGACTGAGCTGCCAGAAAAATGACTAAATATGAGTCATGAAAATTTTAGTTACTTTAATGGGTATTGAAGAGAAGGTAAATGTGGCTTTTACATACAGTGCTGAAAAATCCAGAAAGTTTATTGTTGAATGCTAAGGAGTGACTGTTTATTTCTGCTCAGGTCCCTTGATCTAGGGTTGTTTCCCACAGTGTTACCATTTGTCTGGAAACCAACAGTAGCCAGGACTTCTCTCTCGAGTTACTCTTTCGAAAGACGAGTTTAGAAAACAGCTTTTGTTCTTTCCTACTTGTCAGTTCTTCAGCCTAAATTTATTCTTCAATATTCCTTCTAATTATTATAGACCTCTACAGAAACTGTGTTTTGCGGGATTTTTATTCCCCATGAAAACAGATTTGTATTCCTTTTGTTATTTCCACCTTTTTTTTTTTTTTTTTTGGTGACAAGAATCCATAAAGATAAAGAACTTCACTGATACCACTGAACTTAAAAGTTTCTGTCCCACTTACAACATTGTGGTATGGTAGATGTTACCTAAATATTCAAAAATAAATTGAAATGGGTTAAAGGTAGGTGAAAATGTCTGCAACTGATTAGGATTAATATAAATCTTATTATAATTTTGAAGATTCTTTGGATATAATTTTGAGATCACCTGTTCCTTGCACAGACTGAGAAAGCAACACATGAAATGCCATGGCTGAGCGCATACTAATTAAATAATTGCTAGAAACATGGTAGTCTTCATGTTTTCTAATAATTTAGCCAGTGCTGTTGGGAAGGTGAGAAAGAAAAGCAGCTTGTGTAGACCAAGGCTTAATTATTTTAAAAATATATTGAATAAGTAAGGTATGAGGGTTCAGAGATGACTTTGACACTGGGATGTGAGAAGTTCTGCCTGCTGGGATCCTGTGCTGCCTGTTCCTCAGATCCAATGGGGAGGTTGTCAAAAGGTCTTCCAACCTCTTTTGTACAGTGTAATTGTGTACTTGAATCCCTATTTGCCTCCTTATGAATTCAGATCAGTATTTAGAGGTGTACATAATTAGATTAAAGCTGGAGATTGTTCTTGTGGTCTGAAAGCACAAGCCATGTGTCCAGTCTGAGCAGGCAAAGGCCTTGACCTTGCTACAGCACAAAATTTCAATGAACTAAGGCTGAGAAAGCAATAGGACAGCAGTCTGTGCTTGTACTAGACCATATTTGAATCAAATTCAGGTTTTGGATGCAGCTCTCTGATTTATTGAGAGCCATGTGCTTATATGGGGAATCAAAATTTGAGTTTCTACTCTGAATGAGAGATGGTTTCAATTTTGGTGGTTTTGAATTTTTAGTGTTGGGTTTTGTTTAAAGAATAAATAAAGAAAAGCAAGTGCTTGGAGAAGGCTAAGAGTTATGATATGAGGTAATATTTATGCTTTAAATTAATTCCTCTCCCATAAAGCCCCAAACTATTCTTATAATCTAAAATTTAAGATAAGTAGAATCACAGAACCATTTAGGTTGGAAAAGACCCTTAAGGTCATTAAGTTCAACCATTAACCTATCACTGCTAAATCCACCACTAAACCATGGCCCGAAGCACCATGTCTACATATCTTTTAAATACCTCTGGAGACAGTATAGACAAAATTTCAATAATTTATGTTTAATTCAATAATCTGGGCAGAAGACTAGGTTGCAGTAGAACCAGTTGTGGGATTTCCTGTCACAGGCCCACTGCACTTCTGATGAAGTGATAAAGTCCTGTGTGTTTCTACAGATATTTGTGGAAGCACAGAAGATTAAGGAAATGGTCCTGGGTAAGGGATCTGACATACTCTGAGGGACAATGGCATACCATTAAGAGAATTAAAAGTTGATAGGTTCATACACAAAGTCAACAGCATCTTCAGCCTGATGGAACATCAGCTTTATTATTATGCTATATATTTTTTTCCTTAAAAATAGTAAATGTAATTTGTTTCGGAATTGCATTTGTACAGACATGCTTTTATCTTCATGCAGATAGAATGAGTGTATATACTAGTGCTCTTATTTTATTTTTCCTCCTGATTTTGCAAGACATTTCAGGACTTTAAAGTAATTTTATGAGGGACTTTTACCAGGAAAGTCCTATGTAAGTCCTAAAATGTAATAAACCAAAACAACTAAGTATCTTAAAACACTAAAATCACATGTGAAAGTATTTTCCCCCATTCAGCACTGAAAATCTTTTATCTTCATGCAGATAGAATGAGTGTATATACTAGTGCTCTTATTTTATTTTTCCTCCTGGTTTTGCAAGACATTTCAGGACTTTAAAGTAATTTTATGAGGGACTTTTACCAGGAAAGTCCTATGTAAGTCCTAAAATGTAAAAAAAAAACCAACTAAGTATCTTAAAACACTAAAATCACATGTTAAACAAAACTACAGGGCACATTCTGATCCTTGGTACATGTTTAAATTATGATAGATCCATTAAAACAATTCCCTTCAAGCCTGATAGCTGCAGTTTACACAGTTGTGAAGTTCCCAAGAGGAGCAGTGACTTCCCAAAGTCGAGTAATGCGAATTGAGGAGTCTGAAACTTTCCAATGCCCCACTGAGGCATGCGAATGGGGGAATCTTTTGATTTCTCACCTGTCTAGCTGCTAAATGGGAGCCAACCTTTGCGCAGGGATGGATGGATGGAGAGAAAGGATGTAGCTTTATCTGGATAGTTACCCTTTTAGTGAACTCAGCTTCCTACTGCAGCAAGGTCATTCTAAATCTGTATTTTGCATATGCTTTTAATTATACATTACAGCATAGCTGACAACAATAAAAAATGGAAAGTAATTGCTGTAAGAGCTACTAGTTGTAAAGCAGAAAGCAACTTTGCTGTTGGAATTAGGAGATGCTGAGCTTTCTGACATGTTGAACAAGCACAGGAGCCACCAGAGTCAGTCAGAACCACAGATGAATGCCCAGGCAGGGGGTCAGGTTTCTAAAGGAACAGGCAAACAGCTCAATCACTGACATGTACCAAAGCCACCAACGGCTACGCCTATTTATAAAGCCAGAGGCACGCGATCCCACCTGCATGCCAAGTTTAGAACTAGGGGCTGTGCTGCATATTCTGGGAAATCAGATTAAATTCCTGAAACTACTCAGTGCTGGATGGTAAAAGACCATCTGGTTATTGTCTGTCACCAGGACACTGTGTGTGCCCCTGGATGTCAAGGAGCTAGAGGAAGTCGAAGGTGAGGGTGAGGCTTTGCAAGCAGGCAGTGGAAGCTGCTGCTGATAACCCTTTCATTCTGAAAGCCAGACATGAAGTTATCAGCGAGCTGGTGGCATTTCTGCATCAAGCCAAATGCTACTAGGAATGCTTGGGGTTTGTAAGTGTACTCTCTGTAATGGGGAGATGATCCGTTTCCAGGAATTGACTGGCTGCTTTTATCAAAAAGACCCCTCATTATTTACAAGGACATGAATATTTCCAGTGCTCTTGAACTTTCCTCCCTCAGCCTGATCAATTATGTGGCTTTGGCCTTTTGCATTAAAGGTTAGGTATTACAAAGGATTTAGCATGGAGAAGCACGTTCTTCTGCAGTAAATGGATGTGAAGCATTTGCAGGAAGCGTATGTATGTGAAACAGGGTTTGTGTAAATAACAAAAGGCTAGAAATAAAAGTCTATGAGAGGCTATGTCTATCCTAAATAGTCATGTCTTGCTGTTTGGTACAACAGCAGTAAAACAGATGGTAGTGTAAATTTAGTAGTGAAAAAGGAGGTAATACTGAATACTTTACATTATTCCTGTTTCAGTGC
>NW_021940735.1:1952-5449 GCF_001715985.3 Manacus vitellinus | reverse complement strand
GGACGAGAGGGGGAAGTCCTGCTGCGGGCTGGGGCAGAGTGGGCACGCGGGGCTGGGCCTGTGAGTGGGGGGATCCTGGCCGGTGATGCCGGAGAGGGCTGAGTGGAAGGGGCGGCAGGCTGTTGGGCCATCTGCCTGCTCTGAAGCCGCTGGGCAAGCCCCCGTTGCCTGTTGTGCGCAGACGTCGTCGTCGTCGGACGGGAGGCAGCGTGCTGGAGAGAGGGCGAGGAGGAACGCAGAGGAGAGGGCCGTGTGCCTGCTGCTTTGAAAGTCAGGAGAAAGCTCATTGGAGTTCTTCTCACAACAAACTGAAGAGATGCCCTTTCCCTGAAGTTCTCGTCTCTCCTTTTCGCTTTTTTTACCTTTTCTTCTTTCTTACCTTTTGCTCTTTCTTACTCTTTTCTACGTCACACCCATATGGAGTAGTTACCTTTCAAAACGCTGACGAGCAATTGGCTGTTTCATGACACTTTTTGGTTTTATCCTAAAACAAGCTGATGACTTTTTTGCTTTCTACCATCCCCTCTTTGCCCGAGTAGAGCACGTTCTCTGAGGATGGACCTTTCTTCTCTACAAAACAATAGGAAAGCGACAACCAGCATCATGCAAGAACAGAAGCTGCTGTGCAAGAGCAGTCAGCTGTTTGACCCAAAAGGCTGTTGCTGTGGCTGACAGCTCCTAACTTGCTGCTTCAGGGACGGCCTTGATCTGCTTCTGCTGGCATCCCAGATCCCTCCGATCCCCTCTCTCATCTGCAGTCAGATTTGCTGCTCTGGTTGGCTGAAGCAATTGCAGCAAGCTGTTTCTTACCCGGGCTCCCATTCTGCTCCCTGGAGAGACACGTGTCCTTGCACTGGCTCTGATCTACACTTGCTGGCCGCCAGTGCTCATTTCCCGAGGTCTGCTGCAAGTTGTTTTCTTCTCTGTGTCAAGAGCGGGCGACTGAGGCCTTGGACTCGTGAGGATGCCTTTAACCTAACCCTGCTTTAGGTCTTTTTCATCTCCCTCTTTCCTGCTGATGCGAAAGCCAGCTTGGTTTGCCTGTCACCTGAAGACCAAATTCATGGTGCAGTTTCCACAGTTGACTTAAGGGCCTTCCAAGCCTGAGATGCTTTGGAGCTGCTTCCTATTCTTTCTGAAATCCAAAATCCTCTTCCAGTGCTGAGGTCTCTTCAACTGGATTAAGTACTCTTCATTTGCACAGTATTCCTGCAGAGAGAGCTGGCTGAAAAGAACTGTGAGCATTGTCGTTTGGTTAAGTGTTGTTGTTGGAATGAATATTAAGATCCCAAAGCTTTATTTTTATTTTTAGTTCATTTTCCCAAGAATAATGGTGTTTAGTTTCTGAGAGGAAAAAATGCATTGCCTGATCAGAGGAAACTGGCACAGAAGAACAGTAGATACACCAGAGCGTTAGAAATTAGCAGTATTTATGGAAGACAGTACACAGGTAAGTTATGTATCACAAATCTGAAGGATACAGAAAGGTCCAGTTTTCCTTTGGATGTTAACTCTGGAGGGCATACATATTTTGGCAATCGGACAGCCTAATCCTAACCCTATCCCTATCTGTAACCCTAACCCTAAACCTAACCATAACCCAAACCCTAAACCTCAATCCTTACCCTAACCATGTGTCCCTAAGATGAACCCTAACACAAAACCCTAACTGTAACCCTAACCCTAACTCTAAACCTAACCCTAACTAACTTTGAAACAAACTGTAACTCTAAACCTAATCCTATCCCTAACTCTAACCCTGACCCTAATCATAACTAACTCTAAACTTCACCCTAAACTTAACCCGAATTCAAAACTCTAACTGTAACCCTAATCCTGACCCTAGACCTAACCCTAACCCTAAACCTAATGATTGCCCCTCCACTCAGGAAAGAGAGCCCTGATCCTCCGTCTCTCGTGTGCAGTTCGTGCGCCACTCTCGGCACTACATGGACCACAAGAGCTTTCTGGGAGGGCACCTTTGTTCTGGGAGGAATCTTCGTCCGGATGCAGTTTTGGCAGTGGGACTGGCAGTTAGGTGCAGGGCTGAGAAAAGCAAACAACAGCCCTTCTACCCAGCAAAGAAAGCATGGAACCTTTGGCTCTCTGATGCAGTTGGTAGACCAGCCTGGGCACTCCATGAGCAGCAAGAGCTTTGTGTGGTGGCACCTTTGGTGTGGGAGGAATCTTCATCTGTATGGAATTTTGGCAATCGGACAGCCTAATCCAAACCCAATCCCTAACCCTATCCTTATCTGTAACCCTAACCCTAAACCTAACCATAACCCAAACTCTAAACCCAGATCCTTACCCTAACTGTAACTGTCCCTATGATGAACCCTAACACTAAACCCTAACTGTAACACAACCCTAACTCTAAACCTAACCCTAACCCTAATCCTAACTAACTCTGAAATAAACTGTAACTCTAAACCTAATCCTATCTCTAACTCTAACCCTGACCCTAATTGTAACTAACTCTAAACCTAACCCTAAACTTAACCAAATTCAAAACTCTAACCCTAAACCTAACCCTAACCCTAATCCTAACTTTAACTATAACCCTAATGATTGCCCTTCCACTCAGGAAAGAAAGCCCTGACCCTCCATCTCTGGTGTGCAGTTGGTGCACAACTCTCGGCACTATGTGGACAGCAAAAGCTTTCTGGGAGGGCACCTTTGTTCTGGGAGGAATCTTTGACCTTATGCAATTTTGGCAGTTGGGATGGCAGTTGCAGCACAGGGCTGAAAAAAGCAAACAACAGCCTTTATCCTCAGCAAAGAAAGCATGGGACCTTTAGCGCTTTGAGGTGCAAGTTGTGGGCCAGCCTGGGCACTAGGTGGGCAGCAAGAGCTTACTATCCTGGCACCTTGGTCTGGGAGGAATCTTCGCCTCTTTGCACTTTTGTAAGTTCGGCTGGCAGTTTGAGCACAGGACTGCAAAAAGCAAACAACAGTCCTTATTCCGAGCAAAAAAAGCCTGGAAACCTTGGATTTTTGGTGCAGTTGGTGGGCCAGTACGGGCACTCTGCGGGCAGCATAATTTCTGTGTGGCACCCTTTCACGGGGAGAAATCTTCATTCCTATGGAATTTCAGCAGTGACCTAGCAGGTTCATCACAGGGTTGAAAAAAAGCAAAATCATCCCTTATTTCCCACATAAAAAGCCTGGAAGCTTTGGCTTTCGGGTAAAATCCACTAGTCAGCCTGGGCATTACATGTGCAGCAAGAGCTTTCTTGTGTAGCACCTTTTGTCTGGGAGGAATCTTCATTTCTCTTCCATTTTCGGGAGGTGGGACTGGCACTTGAAGCGCAAGACTGAAAAAATTGAAGAGCAGCCCTTTCACCCATGACAGAAAGTCTCTAAGTTTTGGCTTTCAGGTGCAGTTGGTGGAGCAGCCTGGGCACTCTGTGGGCAGCAAGAGCTTTCTTGTGTGGCACCTTTTGTCTGGGAGGAATCTTCATTTCTCTTCCATTTTGGGGAGGTGGGACTGGCAC
>NW_021940735.1:0-1942 GCF_001715985.3 Manacus vitellinus | reverse complement strand
GAATCTTCATTTCTCTTCCATTTTGGAAAGCTGAGACAGGCACTTGAAGCGCAGGGCTGAAAAAAGGGAAAAGAAGCCCTTATCCCCAGGAAAGAAAGCCTGTGAGCTTTGGCTTTCAGGTGCAGTTGGTGGAGCAGCCTGGGCAGCAAGAGTTTTCTTGTGTGGCACCCTTTGTCTGGGAGGAATCTTCATTTCTCTTCCATTTTGGAAAACTGAGACAGGTACTTGAAGCGCAGGGCTGAAAAAAGGGAATTACAGCCCTTATCCCCAGGAAAGAAAGTCTGTGAGCTTTGGCTTTCAGGTGCAGTTGGTGGAGCAGCCTGGACACTCTGTGGGCAGTAAGAGCTTTCTTGTGTGGCACCTTTTGTCTGGGAGGAATCTTCATTTCTCTTCCATTTTGGGGAGGTGGGACTGGCACTTGAAGCGCAAGACTGAAAAAATTGAAGAGCAGCCCTTTCACCCATGACAGAAAGTCTCTAAGTTTTGGCTTTCAGGTGCAGTTGGTGGAGCAGCCTGGGCACTCTGTGGGCAGCAAGAGCTTTCTTGTGTGGCACCTTTTGTCTGGGAGGAATCTTCATTTCTCTTCCAGTTGGGAAGCTGAGACAGGTACTTGAAGCGCAGGGCTGAAAAAAGGGAAAAGCAGCCCTTATCCCCAGGAAAGAAAGCCTGTGAGCTTTGGCTTTTAGGTGCAGTTGGTGGAGCAGCCTGGGCACTCTGTGGGCAGCAAGAGCTTTCTTGTGTGGCACCTTTTGTCTGGGAGGAATCTTCATTTCTCTTCCATTTTGAAAAGCTGAGACAGGAACTTGAAACGCAGAGCGGAAAGAAAGGGAACAGCAGATCCTTCCCAACTAGAAAATCTTGTAAGGTTTTACTTTCAGGTTAATTTGTTGGGGCACCCTGTGCACTCTGTGGACAGCAAGAGCTTGCTTGTGTGGCACCTTTTGTCTGGGAGGAATCTTGGTGCATCTGGAATTTGGGGAGTCAGAATGGCAGTAGCATTACAGGGCTGAAAAAACCTATGAGCAGCCCTTATCCTCAGGAACGAAAGTCTCCTATATTTGCATTTCTAATGCAGTAGGTGGGGGAGCTGGAGAACTCTGTGGGCAGCAAGAGCTTTCTTGTGTGGCACCTTTTGTCTGGGAGGAATCTTCATTTCTCTTCCATTTTGGAAAGCTGAGACAGGCACTTGAAGCGCAGGGCTGAAAAAAGGGAATTACAGCCCTTATCCCCAGGAAAGCAAGCCTGTGAGCTTTGGCTTTAGGTGCAGTTGGTGGAGCAGCCTGGGCACTCTGTGGGCAGCAAGAGCTTTCTTGTGTGGCACCTTTTGTCTGGGAGGAATCTTCATTTCTCTTCCATTTTGGAAAGCTGAGACAGGCACTTGAAGCGCAGGGCTGAAAAAAGGGAAAAGCAGCCCTTATCCCCAGGAAAGAAAGCCTGTGAGCTTTGGTTTTCAGGTGCAGTTGGTGGAGCAGGTTGGGCACTCTTTGGGCAGCAAGAGCTTTCTTGAATGGCACCTTTTGTCTGGGAGGTATCTTCATTTCTCTTCCATTTTGGGCAGGTGGGACCGGCACTTGAAGCGCAGAGTGGAAAGAAAGGGAACAGCAGCTCCTTCCCCAAGTACAAAAAGCGTGTAAGGTTTGGCTTTCAGGTTCAGTTGTTGGGGCACCCTGGGCACTCTGTGGACAGCAAGAGCTTTCTTGTGTGGCACCTTTTGTCTGGGAGGAATCTTGGTGCATCTGGAATTTGGGGAGTCAGAATGGCAGTAGCATTACAGGGCTGAAAAAACCTATGAGCAGCCCTTATCCTCAGGAACGAAAGTCTCCTATATTTGCATTTCTAATGCAGTAGGTGGGGGAGCTGGAGAACTCTGTGGGCAGCAAGAGCTTTCTTGTGTGGCACCCTTTGTCTGGGAGGAATCTTCATTTCTCTTCCATTTTGGAAA
>NW_021940734.1:3078-4269 GCF_001715985.3 Manacus vitellinus | reverse complement strand
GATATCCCGACATCCTGATATCCCGATATCCCGACATCCTGATGTCCCGATATCCTGACGTCCTGATATCCTGACATCCCGACAGCCCGATATCCTGATATCCCGACAGCCTGATATCCCAATATCCCGACATCCTGATATCCCGATATCCCAATATCCCGACAACCTGATATCCCGACAGCCTGATATCCTGACATCCCAACATCCCAATATCCTGATATCCCGACAGCCTGATATCCCAATATCCCGACATCCTGATATCCCGATATCCCGACATCCCAATATCCCAACATCCCGATATCCTGACATCCCGACATCCTGACATCCTGATATCCTGATATCCTGACATTCCAACATCCCAACATCCCGACATCCCAATATCCCAATATCCCAACACCTCAACATCCCGACATCCCGATATCCCAACATCCTGATATCCCGATATCCTGGCATCCTGATATCCCGATATCCCGACATCCTGACATCCCGATATCCTGGCAGTCCAACATCCCAACACCCCAGCATCCCGACATCCCGATATCCTGATATCCCGATATCCTGGCAGCCCAATGTCCTGACACCCCAGCATCCTGATATCCCGACATCCTGCCCTGCACCCTCCCGGGAGCTGCCTTTTCCTTTCAAATCCCTCCATCCCAACATTCCGGCTGTTCCCACTGCTTCCCAGCTCCCCCTCTATCCCGACAGATCCCCTCTACCCCAATAGATCCCCTCTATCCTGACGGATCCCCTCTATCCTGAGACACCCACGCGTGATATTCCCCCCCCTGCTCTCCAGCTCCTGCTCTATCCCGACAGATCCCCTCTATCCCAACATATTCCCTCTATCCCAAGAGTTCACCTCTATCCCAATAGATCCCCTCTATCCCGACAGATCCCCTCTATCCCGATAGATCCCCTCTATCCTGATAGATCCCCTCTATCCCGATGGATCCCCTCTATCCCGATAGATCCCCTCTATCCCGATAGATCCCCTCTATCCCGATGGATCCCCTCTATCCCGACAGATCCCCTCTATCCCGACAGATCCCGATATCTCCCCCCCCTCTTGTTCTATCCCAGCTCTGTCCCAGCTCTGTCCCAGCTCTATCCCGATATAATCCCTCGTTGCTCCATCCCGCTCTATCCCGTTCCCTCTCGCTGCTCTCCCGCTCTGTCCTGACATATCCC
>NW_021940734.1:0-1600 GCF_001715985.3 Manacus vitellinus | reverse complement strand
GATTGACAGGAGGTGGGAGGGGCAGGATCAGTGATTGACAGGAGGTGGGTGGGGCTGTCAGTGATTGACAGGAGGTGGGCGGGGCAGGGATCAGTAATTGACAGGAAGGGGGTGGGGTTGAGATCAATGATTGACAGCAGGTGGGCGGGGCTGAGACCAGTGATTGACAGGAGGTGGGCGGGGCAGGATCAATGATTGACAGCAGGTGGGCGGGGCTGTGTCAGACCGGGGGCGGGGCTTCTGCACGGCTTCCTGCTCTGCAGGAGGGCTCGTTAATTAACCCCTTTAATTAACCTAATGGGGTCCTCATTAATACCCCTCATTAACACCCCTCATTAACATCCCTCATTAACTCCCCCCTCATCAACTGCTCCTCATTAACCCTCCTCCGATTAACATATTAATTAACTCCTTCCTCATTAACGCTCTCCATCAATGACCCCTCATTAACTCCCCTCATTAACTCTGCCCTCATTAATGTCCCATCAATTGCCCCTCATTACCATCCCTCATTAACACCTCCCTCATTAACTCCCCCCTCATTAACATCCCTCTCATTAACATATTTATTAATTGTCCCTCATTAGCGCCCCACTCATGGCCTCTCATTAACGCCCCTCATTAACTGCTCCTCATTAACGTCCCTTCATTAATGTGTTCATTAACTGGCTCTCATTAACGCCCCTCATTAACTGCTCCTCATTAACGCCCCTTCATTAACGTGTTCATTAACTGGCTCTCATTAACACCCCTCATTAACTGCTCCTCATTAACACCCCTTCATTAACATGTTTATTAACTGGCTCTCATTAACGCCCCTCATTAACTGCTCCTCATTAACGCCCCTTCATTAACATGTTCATTAACTCCCCACAATTAACCCATCCCCACTAATGGCCCCTCATTAATGATCCCTCATTAACTCCCCCCTCATTAACTGCTTCTCATTAACACCCCCTCATTAACATATCTATTAACACTTTTCCTTATTAATGCCCCTCCCAATTATGGTCCCTCATTAACACCCCTCATTAACTGCTGCTCATTACCACCACTCTCATTAACACATTAACTAACTCCCCCTTATTAGGGCCCCATAATGACCCCTAATTACCACCCCTTCATTACCACCCCTCATTAACCCCCCTCATTAACAAGTTTATTAACCCCCCTCATTAACACGTTAATTAACTCCCCCCTCATTAACACCCCTCTTTAACACATTAATTAACTCCCCCGTCATTAATGCCCCCCATTACCGGCTCCTCATTAACCCCCCTCATTAACATGTTAATTAACTCCCCCCTCATTAACCCCCCCCATATAACACGTTAATTAACTCCACCCTCATTAACACCCTCATTAACACATTAATTAACTCCCCCCTCATTAACACCCCATATAACACGTTAATTAACTCCCCCCTCATTAACACCCCATATAACACGTTAATTAACTCCCCCCTCATTAACACCCCATATAACATGTTAATTAACTCCCCCCTCATTAACACCCCATATAACATGTTAATTAACTCCCCCCTCATTAACACCCCATATAACACGTTAATTAACTCCCCCCTCATTAACACCCCATATAA
>NW_021940733.1:2073-4185 GCF_001715985.3 Manacus vitellinus | reverse complement strand
AACCCTAAACCTAACCCTAACCCTAACCTTAACCCTAACCCTAACACTCACCCTAACACTACCACTAACTAACCCTAACCCTAACCCTAACCCTAAATCAAACCCAAACCCTAACCTTAACCCAAAATGCAAACCCTAACTACCCCTAACCCTAACCCTAACCCTAACCCTAACCAACACTAAACGTAACACTAACCCTAACCCTAACCCAAAACCGTAACCCTAACAAACCCGAACCCTCACCCTAACCCTAAAACCTAACCCTTACTAACCCTAACCCTAACCCTAAGCCTAACCCTAACCCTAACCCAAACCCTAACCCTAACCCTAACCCAAACCCTAACCCTAACACAAACCCTAACCGTAAACCCTAAACATAACTAACCCTAAACCTAAGCCGAAACCTAACCCTAGCACCTAAACCTAACCCTAACCGTAACCATAACTAACTCTAACCCTAACCCTAACCCCAAACTCAAACCCTAGAAAACCCTAACCCTAACCCTAAACCCTAAATACGCAACCTAACTAACACTAACCCTAACCCAAACCCTAACCCTAACCCTAATCCCTAAATCCTAAACCCTGACCCTAACCCTAAACCCTAAACCTAACCCTAACCTTTACCCTAAACCTAACCCTTACAAACCCTAACATTAACTCTAACCCTAACCCTAAACCACAAAACCTAAACCCTAAACCCTGACCCTAACCCTAAACACCAACCCTAAAACCAAACCATAACCCGAACCCTAAACACTAAACCCTAAATCAAAAACCTGACCCTAACCCTAAACCCAAAACCTAACCCTAATCCTAACCCTAACCCTAACCCTACCCCTAAACCCTCACCCTAACCCTAACCCTAACACTAACTCCTAACCCTAACACTAAACCCTAATCCTAAACCCTAACCGTAACTAACACTAACCCTAAGCCTAAACCCTAACCCTAACTCCAGCCCCTAACCCTAACCCTAACCCTAAACCCTAACCCTAACTCTAGCCCCTAACCCTAACCCTAACCCTAAACCCTAACCCTAAACCCTAACCCTAACCCCAACCAAAACCCTAAACACCAATGCCTAACCCTAACCCTAATCCTAACCCTAACCCTAACCTTAACATTAACCCTGAACACTAAACCAAAACACTAACCATAAACCCAAACCCTAACCCTAACCCAAACTCTAACCGTAAACCCTAAACCTAACAAACCCTAAACCTAACCCGAAACCTAACCCTAGCACCTAAGCCTAACCCTAACCCTAACCCTAACTAACTCTAACCCTAACCCTAACCCTAACCCTAACCCTAACCCCAACCCTAACCCTAACCCTAACCCTAACCCTAACCCTAACCCTAACCCTAACCCGAACCCTAACCCTAAACCCTAAACCCTGACCCTAACCCTAAACCCTAAACCTAACCCTAACCTTTACCCTAACCCTAATCCTTACTAACCCTAACATTAACTCTAACCCTAAGCCTAAACCCTAAACCCTAAACCCTAAACCCTGACCCTAAACCTAAACCCCAACCCTAAAACCTAACCCTAACCCGAAACCTAAACACAAAACCCTAAATCATAAAACCTGACCCTAACCCTAAACCCAAAACCTAACCCTAACCCTAACCCTAACCCTAAACCATAAACCCTAAACCCTAACCCTACACCTAAACCCTCATCCTTACCCTAACCCTAACCCTAACCCTAACGCTAACCCTAACACTAACCCTAACCATAAACCCTACCCCCTAACCCTAACCCTAACGCTAACCCTAACCCCAACCCTAACCCTAAAGCCTAACCCTAACTAACCCTAAACCCTAACCCTAACTCTAGCCCCTAA
Organism: Manacus vitellinus; assembly: GCF_001715985.3. NCBI lineage: Eukaryota > Metazoa > Chordata > Aves > Passeriformes > Pipridae > Manacus > Manacus vitellinus. The sequence goes on along the minus strand of NW_021940733.1, from coordinate 2,333 downwards.
CCCTAACCCTAACCCTAAACCCTAACCCTAAACCCTAACCCTAACCCTAATCAAAACCCTAAACCCCAATTCCTAACCCTAACCCTAATCCTAACCCTAACCCTAACCTTAACATTAACCCTGAACACTAAACCAAAACACTAATCATAAACCCAAACCCTAACCCTAACCCAAACCCTAACCGTAAACCCTAAACCTAACTAACCCTAAACTTAACCCGAAACCTAACCATAGCACCTAAACCTAACCCTAACCCTAAC
>NW_021940732.1:2575-4231 GCF_001715985.3 Manacus vitellinus | reverse complement strand
CTGCTCCACCTCAGCAGCTCCTTTTCCAGGAAGAATGTTCCACGTTGACCCCACAATTAAATTCCAGACAGCCCTTGAATTCAGCACTCAGGGGGGGAGGGTGAGGGGGGTGATTTGGGCTCTTGTGAAAGACAGACCAAAAAAAAAAATAAAAAAAAAAAATAACAAGCCCTGGTGGCTTCCAAGGTGCACACAAACTATATTTGACCACCCAAACACAAGGCCAGGACCCTTCCAGTCAGAGGAAAGAAAACACCAAAATAAAAAGCTGAGCTCAGGCACTGTGGGAGCCTCTTTTTTTTTAAGGAAAGGCAAAAGTTTTCACAAACCAAAACCAGAGCCCAAATTATGAGTGCAAGGAAAAAAGAGACATACGAGGTTTGTGCTTTTAATAAGCTCCCACCTGATCCCCAGGGACTGGTTTGTGTTTTAACTGCATGTGGGACGTAGGAGCTCTATCCCAGAACAGTCATTTGCAAATTAGGACCTCTACTTTGAGGAAATTAAAGCTGGGTTTAGCTGCAGCATAATCGTGCCACTGTCCTGCCTCAAGGTCTTCTTTATTCTCTGCTGGAGTCGCCTCCACAAGCCAGGGCAAAGCCAAAAAAGCATTTTGGAAAGTCCAGATGGGGGGAGGACAGCGAAGCTGAAATTATCTGCTGCCTAAATATCCTTTCATTTGGAGCTGCTGTGCCCAGAATTATCTGAAATCCTGGGGAAAAGGGGCTGGAATTTTGTCTGGGGACCGAAGGTGGGACAATCTGGCCACGGGGAGAAGCCCCACTGGGATGGAGGGTTATGGGGGAAGGAGAAAGGAGAAGACAAGAGCAAATCCTTTTGGGACAAACTGCCCCAAATTCCCAGCTTGGACTCCACACAGACACAGGCACAGCTTTCCAAACCCTGCCAACAGCACCTTTGGACCAGGAGGGGGGAAAATGGGGCTGATAGTGCATCTGGAATCTTCCAAACTGGCCCATTGATGTGCTTTGGTCTGGCACTGATTGACCACTGCCCAGTGCAGGATCACCCCCAGCCCTGGGCCAGGCTCCTGTCCAGCTGCATCCCGAATTTCTCCATAGGTGGATGCTCCATTCACTTCTCTGGGCAACCACTTCCAGTGTTTGCCTGCATGTAAAGGAGCTTTTCATTCTGACAGAGACAAATATTCCTTATTTCCTTTTTTGATCACGTTGGTTCTGTCACTGGGCGCTGACAAGGGCCTGTCTCAGTTGTCTTCACTGCCTCCAGCAGGCAGTTCTATTAATTTCTATAAATTTCTATTAATTTCTATTAATTTCTATAAATTTCTATTAATTCCTATTAACTTCTGTTAATTGCTAATAATTTCCATTAACTTCTATTAATTTCTTTGAATGGCCAATCCCCCCTGAGCTTTCTCCTCTCCAGGCTGAGCAGTCACAGCTCTCTCAGCTTTTCCTCTTAAGAGACAACTCCGAGAGCCTTAAATAAACTTTCACTGGTCCATCTGGTGGGATGAGATTCCAGAGCTGAGCAGAGGGGAAGGATCAACTCCCTCAGCCAGCTGGGGACACTCTGCCTGATGCAGCCCATAATATTCCTGGGCTTCTCCTCCACGATGGCACATGGATGGTTCATGGAATCCCAGAGCCACAGAATGGGTTGGGATGGAAG
>NW_021940732.1:0-960 GCF_001715985.3 Manacus vitellinus | reverse complement strand
GCCATCAACAGCAAAACCTGGCTGAGGTGCCCCTTGTTTCCACAACCCCTTTGCTTGTTCACTCCCACATTCCCACCTCATTCCTTTGCCCTGGGATTAAGCTTTGAAATGCCCTCCCTGATGTTTTTCCCTTTCAAACCTCCCGGTGTCTGAGCCCAGAGCAACACCAGGACCTCTCTCTGGGGGGGTTTTTTTCCAGGGATTTGTGTTCAGGTCTGTCAGGGTTGACAGCGAGCCTGTCAGCAGCCTGGCATTTATCTGGGCAGAAACCAGATTCCAGCACACCCCTGAAAGGAGGAGAACACGACATGCAGAGGAACGTGGGCAGCTTTCAGGCAGGAAGAAGATGGAAGACAGAAATGGACTTCCTGTACTTTCTGCAGGTCAGGATGACTCGACAAAAATTGTTTTTACTATATTTCAGCCAATCCTGATTTATTTATGCATCAAGACACCAACAGGAGATTGACACCAATATGGCCTGATGTGTGTGTGCATAAAAATACCAATAATAAAGCTGACAAGTGTGACCCCATCTATGTGTACCAACAGCAGGGTGACATGTGGATGGCCTGATATATTTTTATATGAAGGCACCAACAGAAAGTTGACACGTGTGATATGTGAAAAGTGTAAATGTTTGCAACCTGTTGCAATAAAGTGATTGGAGCCTTCTTGTAATCCTGTCCCTGCTCTGAAAGAAGATTCTGTGTCGCTCTGCCCATCCTGACTTTAACAGGTCACCCAGTTGGTGGCCTGGACAAGGGTGAGGTTTGCTGGTGAACATCAGAGCCAGAAATGTCCCTCCAGCAGGGATGAGATTCCCAGGACTCAGCTCAGTGCTCCCATTCAGCAAGACAAGAGGGCTGGGTCTGCAGCTGTGCCAGGGGAGGGTTAGGTTGGACATTAGGAAGAATTTCTTTGCAGAGAGGGTGCTCAGCCATTGGAATGGGCTGCCCA
>NW_021940731.1:2495-4301 GCF_001715985.3 Manacus vitellinus | reverse complement strand
ACAGCAGGTCCTGGTGACTCTTCCCCCCTGCCTGGAGCCGAGTTCATCCCTCCCCACCTCGGGAATCTGCACTCCGGGGCCGGATGGCCCCTGCTGGGAAGAGCCGGAGCCTCTCCCTGGCCGGGGGGCAGAGGAAACCTCGGGAGTAATTCAAAGGAAAAGCCGGGTTTGGTGGAAGTTTTCCCAGCCCTGGTGGCCTCTCCATATTTCAGGCGGGTGACAGGGACCTTGCTGGGTGTCCTTGCCGGGAAGGAGCGGGATGGATCCGGCTTTTCCAGGCGGCAAAGAGGCCCTGAGGTGACACCCGGGGCTGATGGATCGTCCCCCCTCCTGCCCCGGGGGGTGGCTGGGGACAGCTTTGTGCTCTGGAAATATTTCCCGGGGGGGCCACAGCTGTCCCTTCCCTCTGGGAGCACAGGTTTGGTAAATCCCCGCTCAGGGAAGTCGGGAAATGGGAAGGGAAGGAGGTTTTGGGGCCGTTTCCTCTTGGTGCAGGTGGGGACAGTCCCGGAGCAATTCCAGAGCCAGGTCCTCTCCTGCCTCAGCTCCCTGGGAGCTGCATCCTCCTGCTTCCCTGCATCCCCTGCATCCTCCTGCTTCCCTGCATCCCCTGCATCCTCCTGCATCCCTGGATCCTCCTGCATCCTCCTGTATTCTCCTGTATTCTCCTGCATCCCTACATCCTACTGCATTCCCTGCATTCCCTGCATCCTCCTGCATCCCTTCATCCCCCTGCATCCCTGGATCCTCCTGGATCCTTCTGCATCCCTCGATCCTCCTGAATTTTCCTGCATCCCTGCATCCTCCTGCACCCCCTGTATCTCCCTGCATCCCCTGCACCCTCCTACATCCTTCTGCACCTTCCTGTGTCCTTCTGCACATTCCTGCATCCTCCTGATTCCTCCTGCATCTTCCAGCATCCCCCTGTATCCTCTTTCATCCTCCTGCATCCTTCTGTGTCCTTCTGCATCTTGTGCACACTCCTGAATCCCTCTGCATCCTCCTGCATCCTCCTGCATCCTCCTGCATCCTCCTGCATCCCCCTGGGAGCTGCACCCCATGGAATGGGAAGGTCCCACCCAGGGCTGGTGGTCGAGGGGGGAAAAAAAACTCCTCCTGGGTGACCCTGAAGTGAGTGAATTTACCCGAAATACGAACCCCCCACATCCCCGAGGCAATGTCAGGGCTGGAGAGGGGCCCTGGGCTGGCAGGCAGCCAGCAAAAAGGGAGAAAATGTCTTATCTACAGTTTAAAAAGAAATAAATAAATTAAAAAAATCAGGAAGGGAAAAAAAAAAAACCCAAAAAACAACCAAAACCAAAAACCAAACAACAAGCAAATGGAGATATATAGAAGGGGAGGCGAATTTATAAACAGGAGCTTATCAGGAGGCAAAGCAGATAATAAACAGCTCTTCAGATCTGGGGCTCGAGCTCAGAGAGGACAGAGAAGAGAATGGGATTCCTCAGGAAATGGAAAGGGCTGATAAGGGCCCACAATGACTTAGCAAACATCACTGGAAATTAAAACAAAATTAAAGAACCTCTTCTTTTGTCTCAGCCCCTGGACAGACTCACTGGGCTCCAAACTGGGGGAGCTGGGAGGAGGAAAACAACCCCTGCTGCCTCCCAGGATCCCAGAGGGGCTCACTGGGAATTCTCCTTCAAGGAGATGTCAAAGCCCGAGGGCAGCGGGAGCTGCAGCCTCCCAACTGCCCTGCCTGCCCTCTGCCTCCAAAAACACAGCCTGGAGGGGCACTGGGGGAGGCAGGATCCCCCTCCAGCCACCCTGCATCCTCAGGAACCA
>NW_021940731.1:0-1170 GCF_001715985.3 Manacus vitellinus | reverse complement strand
TTGCAACCCAGGGATGCAGGAAAAGCTCCTTTAGCAGCCCAGGGATGCAGGAAAAGCCCCTTTGCAGCCCAGGGATGCAGGAAAAACCCCTTTGCACCCCAAGGATCCAGCGTGGAGCCCAGTGGGATCCTTCCCAGGACGAGCTCAGCTCCTGGCCTCTGGAAAATGAGGTTTAACCCCCTCCCAGGCCGTGCTGTCTTGGCCATTCCCCCCCTCCAGAGCTGCTCCCACCCCTGTCCCACCACACCTTGCCCATGGATGCCTCGATTTCCTCTCCCTTCCCGACATTCCATCAATAATCCTCTCGCTTGGATGCCACCAGAAAGGTGCCCCCCTCTCCTTTCAGCGCAGGAAACAGGCTCCTGATTATTTATTTAATTTCTTTCCCCCCCCCCTTCCCGGTGTATATTTTACAGTAAATTACCTCAGTTTATGGAACTTTTCTTTCCTCCTTACATAATTGTTATAAATAACCTTCAAACGACATAAAAGCTGTAAACACTGCGAGGGAAAGACGAGTAAATTATAGAGATTTGAGCACAGATGAAGGAGAACTTGGGGGTTGATAAGACAGGGAGGCTGCCTGAGCTGCTTTGTTTGTTCTCTTTTTTGTTTCTTTTTCTTCCCCCCCCCCCCTCCCTCCAGAAATCATCTCCTTCCTGTTTATTCAATAAATATCCAGCTGCAAATAAATATCTCCCTCCTTGGCCGTGAAGGATTTGAGGAGCAGAGTCTCCAGCCCCACCTGCAGCCACGGTGAGGAAGGGATGCCGAGCCCCAGGATGCATCCCATGGGCAGCATTCCAGGTTTCCTGCTGCCCAGGGGCTGCTCCCACCTTCCCTGGACCCTGAGTGCTCCAGGATCCCAAGTGTCCTTCTGCCACCTTCCCCTGGAGCCTGAGTTTTCCAAGGATCCCAAATGTCCTGGTCCCACTTTTCCCTGACCCCTGAGTGCTCCAGGATCCCAGATCTCCCACTCCCACTTTTTCCTGGCCCCTGAGTGCTCCAAGATCCCAGGTCTCCTGCTCCCACCTTCCCCTCATCCCTGAGTGCTCCAGGATCCAAGATTTCCCACTTCCCCTTTTTCCTGCCCCCTGAGTGCTCCAGGATCCCAGATCTCCCCCTTCCCCCTTTCCCTGCCCCCTGAGTGCTCCAGGATCCCAGATCTCC
>NW_021940730.1:0-4337 GCF_001715985.3 Manacus vitellinus | reverse complement strand
AAACAATTAAATATTTGATATTGTAGTTAAAAAAATTCAGTGGTGAATTCAGGAAAATTAGTGGCAAAATGCACAGTCATTTTCACAGTAATAAAATCATTACCACTCCCCCCTTGAATTTGTATCCTTTCCCCTTTCTTCCTGCCATCTCAGGCTTTTCAATAGCCATTATGTGGCACACTTTAAACAATACACTTAGCTTTGTAAAAACTGAAACAATTGTTGAATATTGAAAAGAAACTACTATACTGGAATTTATTACCACATTTGAGAATAACTGTATATGGCCTTTGGTTAAAGTCCATCAGATATTCCAGCACCAAACTCCCTCTTTGAATTTCCAGTGCTTTTACACAGCCTCATCCTGATACTGAAGAAAAAGTTTGACTATTTTAGGGAGCATTTGCAGCAAACAAAGCAATCCCTCCCCAACCTTAGTCTCCAGTTTTATTTTACTAAAAAAAAATATTACAGTTTGGATCAAAGAAATCACTATTAAAGCTTTTCAAATGTCGGGGTTGGGGATTTTTTTATTTTAAGTGTCCAATACTCTTAGTCTATAAAGCCAGATTGTTTTGTGGCCTTCAGCCACTTACATGTGAACATTCAAACTTCCCACTGGATGTGGTCAAAGTCAAATTTCAGCTGCTACCTTTCCTTTCCAAGAGAGCTGGAGATTGGAATTTCAAATGAACATGCAAGGTGTTAACAGCACAAATAATAACTGGCATTTGTGAAGACAGCATAAATTATTTGTCCAGCTTGTCAGGCAGCTACTATAAATCTTCCACAAAATCCCCAAAGACATGAGCATTAGAAGATTGGCAGCAGAAAAATTTACAAAATACAAATAAATACAAAAATACTCCTATTTTTGGTACCATGCAAAAGGTCAGTTCTACACCATGGCTATAATCCAACAAAGCTTTTAATCATATAAGAGCAACTATTGCTAAGCATGACTTCAGCTCCTGTGTGTAACACACTGAATCATGCAGGACACCTGCAGGAAAATATTTCTTTTAATGTCAACGTTTTCATTTCTAATCTAATTAAGCAGTTGACTTCAAAAAAAGCAATAATCAATCAGAGATTTGATACTATTCCCGTTGTTGCTATTCCTTCCAAACACAGGATCAGGGACTGCAAAGCTTCGTGTCCCACAGGCAGGTTGTGGCTGGGCATTAGGTTGTTGGGTTTGGAGGGTTTTGTTGTGGCTGTTTTCCCTCCCCACAAAGCAATTCCTAATTCCACACAGCTAGGATGACACCTTTCAGCTCAAGTAAAAAAAAGCCAAACCTATTTTGATACAATTTTATTCAAAGTGTCAGTGGCTACAGGCTCTTATACTGTATTAAATTTCCTGGGAAAACTGGAATCTTAAGCCTGAAAAAACCCAACAAACCAGCCCACCTCTCTCTATGTGTACACCTTTCCCTAGCCCATCAGAAATAAAGGCAACTTTCAATTTAGGATTCAGAATCCTGTCCTATAAGTATGCTTTATTTGCTTTCTTGCTCGTGCAAGTGCTCTGGCCATTTTTTATTAGTACTTTTAATTTTCATATGACCTATTATTTTGACAGATAAACAAAAGGCTGAAGGAACAACAACAGAAATGAAACTAAACCCACAAAAAAAAAATAAATCAAAAAAACATGACAGAAGGAGTTCTGCTGTTAGCAAAGGCTCTCTCTTGGTACTTCACTGTCACTTCTACTTTTTGCCATACAAACAATTTTTGGGGTTCTGCTCTTCTGAAGGTTTCACCAACTATTATTACAGCACTGTTTAAATAACAATTCTGGGTCTAGAGACAAAGCAGTGGCATCATTCTTTTACATGAAAGCACTATTATAAGGAATATAAAAATCTCTAGGGTTTCCCTACGAAGTGTAAGTCCAAGTAAAACCAATTATTAAATATATTTGTCTTTATGTAAAGACATATTCACAGGCCAAGGTTTCAGGATGTTTCTTTTCCAAAGCCAACAGCCACAGTCTGTAGGACACACACAACAGGTCATGAGCACACACAGAACACACTGCACAGCCAAGAATATTCCAGCCAGCCCTTATCAATTCCTTTGGTGTTTTAGTCCCCAATCTATTTTGGCTTTTTTTTTTTTTAACCTCTTTTACAGAGGATGTTTCAGACACCATCTTGCTTCTTAATGAAGACCTGAATTGCAGACAAAGTGCAAGCAGTAAAGCAGAACAAACAGCTTTGATTATCTTCTTCAAATATTGTTACATTGACACAAAAGTGTTTGGCTCTCACAATGCCTTTTTCAGTGTTTGAGACATGAATAGGTTCAGAGGAACAGCAGCACAATGGGGACGATTCAGTACCTCTTTCATAGACACACAAATGCATTGTCAGAGCAAACATTGCTTTCTACATTCACCAGTAGAGAGGCTGAAGAGGAAATTCTCACTGCACAGCACATCCCCATCCCACAACAGTAACCAGAATTATTCTACCAAGAAGAAATCAACTGGGAAAAAAAAAACAAAGCCTTGCCTATGTATATATATATATACACACACACATATATATACACACACATACACACAAAATTAGATTGTCTCCTGAATATGTATTCTGCCAGCATGTACAGTTTAAAAAACCAATCCCATAAAACAGCAGGCATTAGCTTTTCTGGCTGAGGTGGATTCAACAAAAGCAGTAAAAAACTCCTCTCAATTTTAAAACCACTACAACTGGTACCATTAAATTTATTGGGAGTCTTTGAGGGACGAACAGAGAAGAAAATACCAGGCCAAAATTCGTAAGAACATAATAAACATGTCAATTGTATTTTGCATTCTTCTGCCACTCGTTCACTCAAGGATGCAAGATTAAAAAAAATTTAGTATTTGACAACAGACATTACATCTAAACAAAACAGTTTTCTAATTTTTTTTAGCATATTTTCTCTCTTGATTGACCAGCTTTTCTTTATATGGCGTGTGCCAACTTAATTTCTACCAGTTTGTCTCATCAACTTTCTAAAATAATTTTTCTCCTTCCTCAAGAAGAGCTTTCTGAGGATCACACGTTCCCCGCAGTACCCCTGAAATAGAGCCTTGCTATTCCATCTGAGGAGAAAGCCCAGAATATCAGAGAGCCAATCTCCACAGCCCAAAACTGCCAGGGGAAAACAAGCCCTTGGGTTTGCATCGTTCTGATCCAAGGAAAAGGAGATCTGGAAGATGGAGATTCAGACAATGTCTTGGCACTTGGGATCTTCCAGCAAACAAAGCAAGTACATTTTAAAAAAACATGAGCACAGTAAATGTTCATTTTCAGAACTGGGCAGCTGACAGGGAGGTGCCACTTGGACCACCAAGTGTAGAGGGAAAGAAGAACCCAGAGCCTGAGTGGTTCCACTTGGAAGTGGATACTCATGGAAGACCAAGCTTCACTCACCAGCCATTTGCAGCTTCTCTCACACCTGCTCTAAAACCAGAGTGCTGCTTTCCAAACTAAAAATGTAACAATGCCCCTCAGGTTCATCTCCAGTTTTCACAGTTCACACAGGCCAGAGAGATGAGTTCAAATGCAACGTTCAGTGAAACACAGGACCCAGCTAAAGCCTGCCCTGACCAAAGAGGGCTGGCTTAGGGTCTCCCTCAAGTATTTATCTGTGACATTCAGGAATAGAAAGAAAGAAGCATTGATGTAGCACAATTATCTTAAGTATCAGTTACCATCCCCAAAATGTACTACTTCTGAAATGTGACATTTCCAGGAAGAAAGCTGCTTAAATCAATCATTCAGCTGAAATATATATACTGTCAATACAACAAGCTCTCTTCTCTGGCAAGATGCCACATCAATTCTCTCATCTGCTGCTCCACTGCTGCAAGAGTTGTTTTGTTTTTTTTCCTAAGGGAACAGGAGAAAAATAACCTAAAAGATCATTCCTAAAATTTTACTAGAATTTTTGTGTCTAGTTCCCTGACTATAAACTCTGTCCCGTCTCACTAGTCCTGACTCTCATACACTGCTGAAAATACCATTTGTTATACACATTTGACAAAGTGTTGTTCACCCACATTCATTTTTTAACTTACACTGTGCTTTATAAAAGGAATAAGTAGATTTTGACAAGGGAGGAGAAGGCACAGCTATTGATCCAACGTACACGTCCACTCCTCTTCAGCCTTTTCCATTCATAAGAAGTCTTTTCTATTCCCAATGTTTTTACAAATTAAATTATGAAGAGAGATTTTAAACCATTGCCTTGTCATACTTCACATACACTTTCAGGAATTTTCTATACATGTGTTCTTTTCTACAGAAGAAGTTGAAGAAACGGAGGGGTTTCTAAAT
>NW_021940729.1:3020963-3026393 GCF_001715985.3 Manacus vitellinus | reverse complement strand
TACCCACTGTTGGGTTTGAGACATTGTACTGCAAGTGCAAATATTTTATGGATGGCACTAGCACAGTCAACGAATTTTGGTGAAATAATTTGCAGTGTGATTAGCTACTAAAGTTAACAATTTAACTGCTAATGATCGTGTTTCTACCAAAGTTAGCAAAGATGATCTTAAAAGGACTTTGTTTTCCTAGATCAGATGTGACAGCACTCAGTATATTCACCAATACTTCTTGATCTATGGTGTTTAATACACCTAATCCTGTACCAAACCATCCAGTTACATCTCTCTGAATCCTGGTACGAGGGGATCTGGCCTCCATGCATGCCAGACTTTGAGGGTTAGCTATATATAGGGGTGATAATCCTTTTATATACTTGACAGGTTTCCTTGAAGTTTTATTGGAACTCTTTTCAGTATGTGGGATCTAACAACAGCTTTTGCTCATTTGAGTGCCTAATTACCTATGGTCCAACAAAAGTTAAATTGTGGATTTTACCACAGTTTGGAGCAGGAGTCTTGGTGGTGGTGGTTGTTGTGGTTATGGTAGTGGTAGTGGTAGGGGGTTTAGTAGTCGGGATATTTGACGAAGCATTAATTATAAATCTCCTGGTTATATTTCCTTCGTCAAGTAACCACATACATAATCCAGAAACTGATTTGTTTAGAATAAAAATGTGCCAACATTGATGAGAATCACATGTATGTCCACTAATTGCACCTCAAAAATCATGCGGGTACCTGAGTTTTTCTTGTACTGTGTCTCGTACAGTGACTTCAGTTTTGGATGACCAGTCAATCCGTGAAGGTGCATTATATACTGTACATCCAATTCGGGTTTTTTCTCCAATTTTTTCCTATTTAAGTACTTGTAGTGTAAGAATAACTAGGGTGGTTGCAGTTATCTAGTACTCTCGGTGCCTGAAGGAATATGACAGATGGATTATACTCATTCAGCTTGTTTGGATGAAGGTAAAGTTCTGGGTCTATAAAGAATTGTAGACCAGCACTCTCATTATAGGTTTGGGACCATAATGACTCTGGGGCAAAAATCTGATAAAACACCACTATACTTCTCAGCCCAAAGATCAGCATTGAGGAGGCTTTACAGTGGATGATTCTTCTCCCGATTTTCATGTTTCCACCGGAACCCTCTTGACTTGAGAGTAGTAGATCCACCTGGGTTTCTCTTTCAACCAGATCGCTGTGAAGGAGGTCATCAACACCTGGAAGGGTCCATTCCACTTTTCTCGCAGTGGATCACCTGAAATATTTCTACCATATACCTAATCACCAGGGTTGAATGGATGTCATTACAATCAGGCTGCTTGGGTTGATTTTCTGACACTACTGTACCATTTTTCTGTAATTGTTTCCCTTCAGTCATAACATAATCATACGAAAACTGATTAAAAATTTGATCTACAATTTCACTCTTCACAGTTTGCATCATGTATGCCGAATATGCCTAATAAGATCTCAAATGGGCTCAATTTCTCTTTTGATCTCCCTTTGACCCTTAATCTGATTAAAGTAATAGGTAAAGCTTGATACCAATGTAAATTTGTTTCTTGACATTTTTTAGCAATTTGTTGTTTAATGAGATGATTCATTTTCTCTACTTGTCCACTTGCTTTGGGCCTGTAAGTAGTGTGTAATTGCCAATCAATTTTCAAACTGTACCTACTGCTTGTACCACCTCTGCACAAAAAATATGAGCCTCTATCTGAAGAGATACTCTTAGGCACTACAAATCTTAGTATAATTTCATTTAGCAGGATTTTAACCACTTCTCTTTACTTATGTGTTCTGCATGGGAATGCCTCAGGCCAACCAGAGAATATGTCAGTCAAAAATAATAAATAACAATACCCCCTTTTTCTTGGAAGTTCAGAAAAATCAATTTGCCAAATCTCACCAGGAAACCTTCCTCTTTTTACTGCTCTTAGATTAGTTTTAAGTTTGGTGTTTGGATTTTTTTTGAGGCAGAGTTCACATCGAGATATGACTTGCTTTATTTTAGTAAACAAATTTGGTCCTGCTACTCTAGTTTTTAAGTGTTGATAGAGTGGATCCACTCCCCAGTGAGTTTTATCATGTTCTGTCTTTACAAATTCCCATATTAATTTTCTGGTAATACTAATTGGCCTGTCTTCAATTGACCCCATCATCTTTGTAACAGCTTATCGCCATTGTTATGTATCGATTGATGATCAGTTTCCTGATGCTCTGCCTGTTGCTCTGTGACTAATCCCTCTGGGACGAGAGCTGCTATTGGTTTTTCAGTACATTTTTCAGCAACTAGTTTGGCTTCTGCATCGGCTTTTCTGTTTCCTGTCTCTGGAACGGTGTTGCCTTTCAGGTGTCCCCTGCAATGCATTATAGCCACCTGTAATGGGAGTTGGACGTCTTCAAGCAATCGCAGGTTCTCCTCAGCATGTTTTATCGCTTTTCCTTGCGTGGTCAATAGTCCTCTTTCCTTCCAGATCACTCCATGGGCATGTACAAGAGCAAAGGCATATTTAGAGGCAGTCCAAATGTTGATTCGCTTTCCCTTTGCTAGTTCAAGAGCTCGGGTAAAAGCTATCAGTTTCGCTGCCTGAGCCGAGTTGCCTGCACGTAAGGGGTTGGATTCGATTACCTGTTCTTTTGTAGTTACTGCATAACCAGCCCTCCTTGTGCCTTGTTTCACGAAACTGCTACCATCCGAGAACCAGTCGTCTGCATCCTGGAAGGGTTCTTCTTTGAGGTCTGGGCGACTGGAGTACGCTGCTTCAATGGTCTCCAAGCAGTCGTGTACAACAGGATCTGCTGAAGCTTTTCCTTCTAGGAATGAAGCTGGGTTGAAAATGTTATTCACCTGAATGTTCATATTATCTTATTCAACTAGGATTGCCTAATACTTCAGGAACATAGAAGGTGACAGCCAATGGTTCCCTTTCTTTTCTAGTACTGCAGATACAAAATATGGGATATTAACAAAGTCATTTTCTGTCCCGTAGTAAGCTTTCTCGCTTCTTCTATGTTTACAACCACTGCTGCAAAAGCCCTTAGAGAGTTAGGCCATCCTTTGCTTTACCTCATCCAATTGTTTGGAGAAGTAGGTCACTGCTAATTTTGTGCCGTCCCAGTTGGTGAGCGAAGACCTCTAAAGCCATCCATTGACGCTCGTACGAGAACAATCAGAAGGGTTTCGTCACATCAGGTAAACCAAACGCCGGAGTCCTCATGAGTTCTCGCTTCAGTCTCTTGAAGGCTTTTTCTGCTTCAGGGGTCCAGGTTAAGTGATCTTCTTTCACTTTCAGCAGATCATACAAATATTTTGCAATTATCCCATACTGATACATCCACAAGCGACAGCAAAATGTCATACCCAGAAAGGCTCGGAGGCCCCTCACTATGTCTGGTCTGGGTGTCTGGCAGATGACTTCTGTCCTCGTAGTTTCCAGGGATGGCTCTCTGCCCGATACTTCATATCCCAGCTGCCGGTAGAAATGGATAAAATGACAGATCCGTATGTTGGGGTGTGAGCACTTTATGGTGATTTCACTGCCCTCGGTGGTCTCTCCCAATGGGTCCTGCTGCACCTGGCCTCTGCCGGCAGACACTGGCGGGTTGATAAAGAAGGTAAGCCGTAAGAAGTGCTTTTCGCACTGGAAAAAGTAGTAAAGGGCACAGAAGCAGTAAAGACCATAAGGAGAAGAATTTTAAGAGGATTTTAAGAGGATTTTCGCAGAGTGGTCTTCTCACTTCGCAGGCCTCTTAGCATCTCTGATTGATCTATCCGACATCTAATCCCTATTCCCACCCTAATCTATCCGACCCTAATCCACAGCTGATTATATAATGTATCATGATGTGCCAAAATTACAGTTACAAATGAACAAAAATCTTTTCAAAGCAATGCTCAAATATCCTGATATAGAAAAACTGGTCTAAGAAGTAAAGAGAACGACTAAACTCTGGCAAGTGGAACACAACACTGAGAGCATAAAAAAAAACTGTTTTAACCAAAGTGGAAAAAGTGGGAGAACACCACCGGTGGGACATCTTTACCGGATACTCCCCTACGGCATCACAAGTGTCCAATAATGGTTTTAGGAGCTAGCATGATTATACTACTGATCCTAATTATTTGGCTAGGGCACAAATCAAGCATCATGGTTAGAAAGATGCAGATAATGTCGGCTGTTATGCATACCTACCAAAATCCATTGGAACTTGACGAAGGAATTCGTAAATTCTAAACAAAAATTGGGGAATGATATAGGAGGCTAGGCCCAAAAGAGTTAACTAAGAGATTTGGGCCTGCAAACAAGTTACCAATATCCAAAATGATCTCTACCCTTTCTGTTCTACTCACTGGACCAAAGATTAAGAGAATAATACAAGAACATGCAATAGGCCTAGAGGCAAAAAATTAGAAATACAGCAGGATCGGGTAGACATTTGAAGAGAAGAAATAGGCCTGGAGCCAGGACCTTTTCCAAGCTTCAGTGAGCGGGTCAAGAACAATGGAAAGGAAGAAGGGTCAAGCTGAGGAAGATGTGTTAGAGACCTTTACCTTATGGAGGAAGATGGGAACGACCCCTCGAAATGGAGTACCAAGAGAAGCACCGCCCCAAGCTTCGCGTATACTCCGCCTATTTTTAATATGTATTGATAGATGTTGTCATAGTTTGAATATGCATTTAATCACATCTGAAAATGTATACAAGTGCTGATTTTCTGAGGAACTGGCGAGCAAGTTTTTCCATCAATAGCTGGCTTGCTCCCAGCGCTGCTAACAAATACCTTTGCTGGTCAAAAGATAAAAAGTCTCTGAGCAGTTTGCCGGACCGGCTTTGCGGATTCACTTCCACCCTCAAGGCAAGGTCAGATCCTTCTTCCTGTCCAAAGAGAAAAGATCTTCATGAGCCAGAGAAGAAAGAAAGGTGCAAGGAAGGTGTAAGGAAACCATGGGTCAGGAGAAGTTAGGAACACACGTTGCAGCTGACTGCAGTATGACTAGGTTTGTGCTGCCCTGTGCTGTGTAATGTCACTTTGCATACTCTCACAAGCCTGTGCTCTGCTTAGGACTGAATCTTCTTGGTTTCATAGGGGCGTTAATTTGCTCCGCAGTACAACGAATAAACCGAGTTGTGTATTTATAAGAAAGCTCCAAAACGATGGTGTCAATGATTCGGCGTCTGCCACGGAGCAGAGCCACGTGCCCATGAGGGGGCCAGGAGAGTCAGAGGATGGTGGAAATACGGTCTCCTGACACCGGCAGCTCTCTGAACCCTTTAGAATTGCGTGCCAGAATCTCGGGGCTGTGGAAAGGGAACTGCCGGTAGAAATGGATAAACTCACCTATCCTTATGTTCCTTATCCTCCCAGTACAAATGCAGACTCCTCACCTTCCTGTAAATGTGTTATCTCTGCTCTGATATC
>NW_021940729.1:2815936-3013248 GCF_001715985.3 Manacus vitellinus | reverse complement strand
AACACTAACCCTAACCCTAACCGTAACCCAAACCCAAAACTGTAACCCTAACTAACTCGAACCCTCACTCTAACCCTAAAACCTAACCCTTACTAACCCTAACCCTAAACCACAATCCCTAAACCCTAAACACTGACCCTAACCCTAAACCTGACCCTAAACCCTAACCCTAACCCTAACCCTAACCCTAACCCTAACCCTAACCCTAACCCTAAACCCTAAACCCTGACCCTAACCCTTAACCCTAACCCCAACCCTAACCTTAACCTTAACCCTAACCCTAAAGTCTAACCCTTACTAACCCTAACCGTAACTCTAACCTTAACCCTAAACCACAATACCTAACCCTAACCCTAACCCTAACCCTAAACCCTAATCCCTAAACTCTAACCCTACCCCTAAACCCTAAACCTAACCCTAACCCTATCCCCTAACCCTAACCATAAACCTCAATCCTAAACCCTAACCATAACTAACCCTAACCCTAAGCAGAACCCTAAACATAACCCTAAAAATAACCCTCACCCCTAACCCAAACCCCAACCGTAACCCGAACCATAACACTAACCCTAAAGAACCCTAACCCTAACAATAACCTTAACTGAAACTCTAATCCCTAACCCTAACCCTAAACCCTAACCCTAACCCTAACCGTAATCCAAACCCCAACCCTAACCCTAACCCTAACCCTAAATCTAACCCTAACCCTAAATCTAACCCAAACCCTAACCCTAAACCTAACCCTAAACTTAACCCTAAACCCTAACTCAAACCCTAACCCTAACCCTAACCCAAACCCTTACCCTAACCCTAACCCTACCCACCCTTTTGCTTCATGAGGATCAGTGCAGCCAAGTCATATATGGTAATGCACTTTCTGAGCCCTTTCTAATAACCAGTGGTGTGAAACAAGGTTGCGTTCTTGCACCAACTCTCTTCACATTCTTCAGCAGGATGCTCCAAAGGGCCACGGTAGACCTCGATGATCAAAACGGTATCTACATCTGATATTGTACTGATGGAAGCCTATTCAACCTAAAGTGACTGAAGGTCCATACTAAGACCTTAAATCATCTTGTCTGGGAGTTGCTTTTTGCTGATGATGTCACCCTTGCTGCCCACACAGAAGCAGCTCTGCAGCGTTTAACTGCTTTGCTGAGGCTGCTGAGCTTTTTGGGTTGGAAGTCAGCTTGAAGAAGACAGAAGTTTTCTACCAACCTGCACCTCAAGAAGTCTTCCATCATCCCCACATCAAAATTGGTGAATCAGAGCTCAAGTCAGTCCAGCAGTTTAATTATCTGGGAAGCATCATTTCCTCGGACAGTAAGATCGACAAAGAGATATACAACAGGTTAGCAAAGGCATATAGAGCTTTCAGAAAACTCCATAAAAAAGTTTGGTGTAATAAACACCTGAAGAAATGTACAAAGATTAATGTTTACAGAACCATTGTGCTGTCTACTCTTTTATATGGGTCCGAATCATGGGTCATCTACCGCCACCATCTGCAACTCCTAGAACGCTTCCATCAACAGTCTCCGTACAATCCTAAACATCCACTGCACTGATTACATGACTAATGTGTCTGTTCTTGAACAGGCAGCAGTTATGAGTATTGAGGCCATGTTGCTGAGAACACAGCTGCGTTGGGCAGGGCATGTCTCCAGGATGGAGGACTACTGCCTCCCTAAGATTGTGCTCCATGGTGAACTTGCCCCGGCTGCTGCAAGAGAGGAGCCCCAAAGAGGAGATACAAGGACTCCCTGAAACAGTATCTCAACTTTGGCCATATTGATCATCATCAGTCTACTCTGGCCCTCAATCAGGAGACATGGAGACACACTATACATAACGCTGCTGCCTCTTTTGAGAACACACGCAGAATCATTCTTGAGGAGAAAAGACAATGCAGGAAGAACCGTGTCTTGACAATATTGCCTAAGGAAACTTTCCGCTGTGCCTTTTGCAACCGGACTTGTCTATCTCTCATTGGCCTTTTTAGCTGTCAGCGTGCTTGTAGCAAGCATGGATAGAATCTTTCTCAAATCTTCGTTCATGAAGCCCAGCCATGATGATGTTGTTTTTCAGCTACTTCAGAGGTTCTACTTCTGTTTTCTTTGACAACATAGTTTCTTCTATTGCCTTTTCCTCTTCCATCATAAATTTTCAGTTCCTTCTTCATCTTTCTCCTAGAGCTTGCACTGAAATGGGATCTCTTTGCATTTCATGGGCTCAGTTTTGTAGTGTCTTTTCCTCAAATTTCCATGCCATGAGATCTTGAAGAAGTCAGAATGGGCTGTACTTTTTCCAAGCTGGCTCTGAACCAGGCCAGCAAACTTCCACAAGGCTGGAGGAGCTCAGGGCTCTCACACACTGATGTTAAGCACAGTAACTAGAGGAGTTCAGAGCACACATATGAATCAGAAAAAAAGGCACAAATCTCACAAACATAAGCACAAGTGAGACGGGGAGCTGGGCTAGAATTTGTGTGTCATATTGGATGTCTGTTCTTTGCCTGAAGACAAACTATGGTGTGAATATGTAGAACTATAGACAGATTATGACAGGAGACACTAAATAAATCTGTCTGGTTTTGGTTATTTATTGCAAATAAGGGAGGCCCTTTTGAAAAAATGAAAGCAGGACACTGAAACAATCAAAATCATTTCATCACCTTTCAATTAAAATAGGGTGGGTTTTGTTTTTATTTGGAGTACATATTGTTTGCTCAATATGCTCAGTTTACAAAACTGCAAAAGGAAGTGGCTCCTGGTTTTAGTCACCCATCTGTGAGCACACTAAAGCAAGGAAGACAGGGAATCAGATAGGAGAGATGAGAGGGACTGGCTTCTCCCTGTGTGCTCTCCATTTTCCCTTGTATTCACTTCCATGTCCAACACAAGCCAGCAGACAGTACCTGAGCCAACAGTGGGATGAGTAACAGACATGGCTCAGTGACTGAGATGGAAAGCTTCTTCCTGGACAGTCAAACTGCAGTGCCAAAGCAGACAGGGCTAATGGGCATATGATGAAACTGCTCTTTCTGACAAACCGATTTCTTCTCCTCCCAAGTGCCAGCAGATGGGCACGAGTGGCGAGTTCTTCCTCTTTCAGATCCTCCTTCCAATGCCAGATGTGAAACAAAGACCTAAAAAACTATTGCAGTTGAGCACAGCAAGGTCTTTGTGAACATCTCTTCCCCCTTACTCTCAAACCACTTGCATATGAGGGTTGCTATTTCTAGGCCCTATTAAACAGCAACACAAAGCTAAAGGCAACATCCTCAGTAAAATTCTGAGTGGGTCTTACTGGGAATTAAAGGGCTGACAGTACTACTACATTCAGTAGCAATATACAAATTCAACTGTGAATCAGCCAGTTCTTTCTGCTTTACAGATGAACAGCTGTATCAAAATCACAGGGCCACAGAAGCCCAGGGTACCTGAGACTGGAAAGCACCTCTGGAAATCACCTGGTCCAACCCCCTGCTCAAAGCAGGGTCAGCTACAGCAGGTTGCTCAGCCAGAGTCTGTGGATGGAGACTCCACAACCTCTCCAGGCAGCCTATTCCAATGTTCAAACAACTTCACTTTAAAAGAGCTTTTTTTTATGTTTAATGAAATTTCCTCTATTCAAATTTGTGCCCATTGCCTCTTGTCTTTTCACTGCATATCACTGAGAAGTCTGGCTTCATTTTCCTTCTTCCCTTCCGTCAGATATTTATACACATTCACAAGATTCCCCTGAACCTTCCCTTCCCTACACAGTCTTACCCTTTCAGACAGCATAGTGGTGGATTTTGATCAGTTTTGACCCAGATTTATCTTTCTGATTATCAGTTTCCTTCAGAGGAAAAGAAACAATGTCCATTTATAAATAGAGTAATCTGCAAATATTTTATGCAATTGAAAGCCAAGAAACAAATCATGCTTTACTGTGACACTGTGGCATATGCTGGCAGGTGAAAACACAAAGCTGGAGAGTGTAAACGTTGGGATTTCCTCACTCTTTTGGGTGTGCAAAGCCAGTAGACCTGTAGGATACAAAGCTGATGCTGTTACTGGTTACTATAAACAGCGATGTATTTGTCCTCTTTTCATCAAATTTATCAGTTCAACATGTGAACAATGAACCTGTAGCTTAGGACAAGAATGCTCTGTTTTCTTATCTAAGTTGAACTTGCAAGTGGGATGGAGAGCACCATCCTTTTTATTTATAAATAAACCTTTCATCTGAAGTGCACTTGGGAGATGAATGATCCCATAAGCAGCAATAAAATGAAAGAGGCAAGTAGAACAAACAAAGAATAACACTATCACCACAATTTTTATCCAAGTATTTTGTTATAAGCCTTTATTTAAAAACTTGTAGATGGATACAGTGGAGCAAATGTTGCCATTGTTTATATCTTATATAATTCCTCCTTAAATTCACTATGCTTAAGCAGAACTTGGTTTTACTGTTGTTCTAAACTATTTTGGTCATTCTTGATTAAAGCTAGGGCATTGAGTTAATCAAAGTCATATTTGCTTGTTTTGGTTTTTTTTTTGAGCTGTAAAATATTGTGTGTAAAAATATCTGTACAAAAATACTCGGCATTTTTTCAAAACCTTTCAACCTGGCAGGTGATGCAGTTTCACAGTCAATTGGGAAACATGGAAGCTTCCAGACTTTGGTATGATTGAATACAAAGAACTTTAAAAATATTTGCATACCTTTTATATGAAACTCAAGTCATCAAGGACAGAATAGCTACAAAATTGACTAAAGAGCCATTACTAAAATGAGTTGCCTATAAAACGAACAAGTTAAAAAAGAACAATCAGAGTTGAAAAGTAAATATTGCAGTTTAAGTACAAGGTACTGGTACCTGATCCATCACCTCTCCACAGAAGTGCCTCATATCCCTGATACCTCAGGTATGTCTCCAGTTAAGATGTATCTGTACAGACATCTCAGTATGATTTCTGGCAGCAGGAGCGACAACAACATGCTTGAACATCTGAAACGCAGCAATTCTTGTCTAGGCTGTTTCACAACCTGTGGTTCCAATGGTAGCAGTAAGTCAGCGCAACTGACTTTCCTTCCAGCTTTCCTTCCCTGCCCCTTGCAAAGCAACCCTTTCCTTGTCTTCTAACTGTATATACCCAGCAACTACCACCTGAAAATAACCAATGACCCACTGCAGATTAGAGAGTCACTGAGATGCAGGAAAGAACATCTTGATGTGCTCAGAAATCAGGTTTGTAAAATGTTCCATGTGGACCCCAAATGTTGCCCCTGAAAAGGCCAAGTAAGGGATTCATCCTATTGACAGATGACTGTTATTCCCCAGCTGCTCTCACTGGAGCTCTTAAGGCCAGAAGCACATCACCAATGGCATCCATCTAAAAACACTGCTGGCCAGAAAGGATGAATTTCTAGAATCTACACTGGTCTCTTGTGACTCCACTGCTGCTCAGCTCTGCCCACTGCTGTCCTTTTCACTAGTACTCTTCTGGGTATTTTTTCCCTACTCAGCACTCATATACAGCAAGGCATTTCCTCATGGACATTGTCAAGACCTGGAGGTGAACATCTGTAGGCTGTTTTGTACAGCCTACAGGGAAGATTAATTAAAGGGATACAATAAGGAATGTGCCGTGTTCTTTACAGGAAATCACCCCACCTTCTCTTTCTAACTCCCCTGCAAATAAGCCTAGAATGGAGGGTAGATAAAGTTCTCTTGTGGACATTTTCCCCCATGTTAGCTTGTATTAACCCTCTGCTGAGTGCTTGAATGTCTGCTCTTCCAAACATTTTGTATCTTACACTTTTTCCTCCTCACCTTTGTCTTATGGGAGGCTCCTCAGAAAGGTGTGTAAGTGTAATTAGCTCAGTTGATGAAAAAAGACCTTTTTTTTGATATTTACACCATAAATGTTTGGGTTGCCGATACTTTAGTCTTGAAATTCTTTAAGGGTCAAGTGAAAATAGGAGAGAATCCCTTTTTCTCCCTGCTACTCAAAACTCTTTTTGTCAAGAGAAAAGGGACTGATTATCCTAAGAAGTGTCCACTACACATTGATCTTGACAACTGCTCAAAGTACAAACTCTCTTTTATCTGGATGGTAATCACTATTCCAGTGCCAGGACCCTTCCTCCATGCAGTGGGAAACAAACTGGCAAAAGAAAGGCCCTTTATCCCTGTGTCCTGGTGGGGTCTCTGAGTAGGAAAACTGGAAGTGTTTCTTGGCTACACGACAGACATAATCAGAAGAGAAATAGTGTAAGGTTTGCTGGAATGC
This sequence comes from Manacus vitellinus, assembly GCF_001715985.3. Lineage (NCBI taxonomy): Eukaryota > Metazoa > Chordata > Aves > Passeriformes > Pipridae > Manacus > Manacus vitellinus. The sequence goes on along the minus strand of NW_021940729.1, from coordinate 3,006,961 downwards.
CTCTTCAGCAGAGGGTTTTCCCTCTCCAGAAGTTTCCAAGAACTGCCTTCTGCACCCTGCAAAGGAGATGTAAACTAACTGGAGTTTCGAGTTGGAATCACAGCAGGGTTGTGATCATCAGCAATGAGTTGCCTCACCAGCAACCTGGGACATCTGTAGAAGTTTCTCATCAGTTGATTTGGTTGCACACTTGTAGGCAAAATTAGCAAAGACAGAAAAGGTAGACAAAGTTGCAAAGACCTTAATACAGCCGAGGAAATTCTTACAGGAGTCACCAGTGTCCTGGTCTAATGAAGCAAATATGAAGATGGCAATCACAAAATATAAGGGTGCTAGAAGGAAAGTTGATATCCCGAAGATAATACTAACTGATTAATAAGGTGATGCCCTAGATGATACCTCATTAATCATCTGGATGACTTTTCCATACACCTCGGTACCTTCACGGACCGTCTTCAGCTGGTCAGGTAGTGCCTCACTGAATGTGCCTCCTCTCCATCTTGGAATGACCTGATCATCCACTGCAGGCAGGACCAGGAGGCACTTCCCACTGTAAAGGGATGGGGGGCTATAATAAACCATGGTGGCATTTTTCATCTCGTTGTTGGGAGTGCAAATAACTTTGATAACTTTATGCAGAAAGTGGATGTCACTGGTGTCAATGTAAGTCAAATGGGTGAAGTGTAGCAGCAGCAGACAGGGCACCAACATGATGGGGATCATTGGCTTCCTTTCTGAACAGTCTTGGAAGATGGGTAGATCAGCTTCCAGAAGGCACCACCTGCTCTGGACAAAGTCAGGGTTGAAGATTAAGACAATTTTCTGGTTTCCTTGCATGGCCTCAACCTTGTTTTCAATTATTGATTTACCTGTTATAAAGTCCCTCTCATGATAACAGGCCTTCAGATTTGGAATCATGACTTCTAAGCTCTGGATAACGGTCCTTGCCCAGTCTGAATTGCTACTACTGTAGCTGATGAAGATGTGATGTCTCTCATGGGCTGCCAGTGCAGGTAGCTCAGAAAGGATCTGTGGTCCTTGAAGATCTGTCATTCCTGCTCTTGCAGATATTGCAGAACTGGTCTCAGTAATACAAGTATCTGAAATGGGTTTAATTTCCTCTTTGAAATCTGCCATTCTTTACTGCAAAAGCAAACCATGAAAGTACAAATGATTAAATCATTCTCTGCAGAAACAGAAATAAAAGGCATAATCATGCATACCATTTATCCTGTTTGTGCTTCTCTTCTCAGGCTACACTGTACATTTGTGGTTTCACGGACACACTGGTGATGGTGACAGACTCCGAATTTGGGAGTTGGGGTATAAGCATCCAGCTTAGTCCCTGGCTTCAACTCAACTCTATGCAGCAAATTTCAGCCCCATTGGGAAACTTCAGTCACTGATTCATATTTCTATTTTAATGCAGTGGAATTGTTTATGTGAGCAAATCTATCATCTATCAATTAAACTATCTACTCACCTATTTAGAATTTTGATTAAGTTACAATAGTAATTATAAGTAACTATTTCATTCAAGGATTTCCAACAGTAAAGCTCCTTCGTGATAAATAAACTTGGGATATAATATTAGGAATGCACAGAATAACGTTCACTGCTTTTGATCAACATGGAGAAACAAGAAGCAGAGTAAGTGCAGCAGCCCTCTTGAGAGAACTCTCTGCAGACCACCAGGGTGTGTCCTGAACCTTCTTCTACTGTCTGTCCCTCACTTCAGCCTGGCCATGCAAGAAAAGAAGAATTGTAATAAGTAAGGAAGGAAGAAATAAACAATTTGCTCATCAAAATATATCTTAAAATAATATACTTTATACCAATATTGTTAAAACTTCACTTAGGCTGAAAAATCATAAGTTGCAGAATAGTTAACCATAATGCTGACATGACAAATTGTTATGCTTTGCTAAATGGGTATATATCCTGTTATTCTAAAAGTGTATTGTCCAAGTGTACTTATAAGGCAAGGAGGAGACGGTAAGGAACAGAGGGTCAAGCACAAGGACGATAAAAGAGGAACCAGGACTGCCATCTGGAAAGTCCCACATACCAGGCCTCAAGGACAGTGGACTAATCAAACTATTGGTGGGAAGTCTCTAGCAACTAAACTGAGCCCACAAAAGAAGGACCAAACAGAATGGAGCCAGCAAACCTAAGTCCAATGAAGAGATGACAAGTGACGGTGGGAGGGGAAATTAATAAGGGTATAAATGTTGACTGTGAGTGGAGCAAAGGTGTCCCTGGTCACCCAGCGCACTGTTTTGCTTATTTGCACTTTCAAATAAATCTTATAATAAATTTTTACTATTTTGATTTGATTTAACCATAACAGGATGGAAACAAATTGTCTTGGAGCCCTTTATAAGAGTTGGGGGTATTCACTGTGGAGGTTTTTGTTCTTGGTCTGAAAATCTCTCCGAAACAATCCATCTATCCACACTGGAGAGACTGTGGGGAGATCTCTTAGTTTAACAAGATTACAACTTCAGAATTAAGAGAGACTTCAGATGGAAGTGTGGAAGAGGAAAAAGAAACAGCTTTTTATTAACAAAATCTGAATAAACAACAAATGGTGCAATCAAAAACCTTCAGAGGAAACAAAACAAAGTCCCAATTCCCCAGGTGGGGAGGAGAAACCCGCGGCAACCCGGGGGGGGTGGAAATGCAAGACTGTAGCTGCTCGCAGCCATGTGCACTGGCAGACAGAAATGAAGGAGTCCTTTTTCCCACAGGCAGTCTTGAAAGCAGAACACCTCGCTCTGAGACGGGTCGGTCTCTCTCTCTCTGCTGTTCTCTGCGAGGTGTCCCGTGGGGAAAAAACTTCCTCTCAGGCAAAGAGAATGAGGAGGCCAAAAACTGGGCTCCTGCTCTGTCCGGTCCCGGACCAAACCCCAAAAGCCCCCGAACAAAAGACTCCCCCAGCTGTCCCTGCAACCACTGTGTTTTCCCGCGAGACCTGCCCCTCTCCCCGCTCCTGTGCTGCCCCGCACATGCGGCTCCACTCCACACCCCCACCACCCCCATCTGTTTTTAGGGCACATGGACGAGACCCTAAGGAAGAAAAAGAAAATTCCAACATCTCTTTTCAAACCTGTGACAGGAGAATACAATGACCCTTCCAAACACCAAGATGCAAGATGCCTGTTCCCCGTGAACAATGAGGTGTAGTAAGGCTCAGGTTTTGTCACGTTATATTACTCCCTGTATCATCCAAGACCTCATTAGTCTTAGAAAACATTAATTTTATGATAGCAAAAAGATCTAAGGGATGCCAAACTCTGTCATTCTACTCACAAACACTCTCAAATACTTGCCAAGAACTGCATGAGCAGTGCAGGATGTTCTTTGACATCTCCAGCCTCTCCTTCCACTCCCTTGCCAGTTGATGGCAAGTGAAACCCTACTCTTCTTCCTGCCCTTCACCTCTGACACCTCAGAAAGGAATTCCCCTTTTGCTGAGAACCTCAGATCAAAACTAACCATCTCTGACAGCGCCAGCACAGAGACCCTAAGCCTGAGGAACAACCTGGGAGCTGCGGATGGGGCATCATCCTCACCGTGTGAAGGAAAGCAGTGCAGCAAGGAGGAGGAAATTGTTTACTCTCCACCTGGGAAGAGGTGAGATCGAAGGCTCCGAGGCTGCTGATTTCAGCGGCTCCCTTCCAGAAAGGAGAAGCCTTAGTGACAAAGGGGGAGGGCACTTGGCAAGAAGACAAATATTTGATGCCTTCCTGGTTTATGAAGCTCAAGCCCTGCCTGTGGTAGAATTTCCTTCCCTGAGCCTCTCCTTGAAGCATCATCGCAACATGGTCAAGGGCAATGTGGGTTCCTCCACAACAGCCATATAGAAACATCCTTATCCTCCTAGTGTCAGGGAGTATCCCACTCCTGGACAACACACCATGTCCTCCCAGGGCCAAGACAGAAAGAAACGCAGGGAGAATGAACAAACAGGGGCAACCACAAGGGAAGTGGGTATGGAGACAGGAACTTGGACATGGTTGGCAAGAGAAGGGACAGAGCACAAGGTGCCCAGGTGGCCTGGAGTCATGACCAGGATGAGCTATCCCTGTTAATAGGATTAGTTCTCCAATTGACCTTTATGATTTCTATTACCTTTTCCTTCAGAATTTACTTGAAATCTGCCTGTGTTATTGATGTGAGTCTGGCAGCCTGTATTTTGTCTGGATATAAGAAACAGGCAATGTCTCTCAGAAATATTTGGGGAGCATTGTCTGTTTCCTTTTTCATAGCAGTCAGTGATTATCCAGGCAGCCTGTGAGAGAATAGACTGCCAGAGAATAGCTCTTGCTCTGCCAGCAAGAAGAAGGTGCTGTCACTTCAGCAAGGCTGCAGCTCTGCTTTACCAGCCCCTTGAAGAATAGTGGGTGCTTTAAACACAGCGAAGGAAGCAGCAATGGTCGGATGCCCCAGACTTTACATTATTTCCCACCAGCTTCAACACCAGTTGGCACAGGCTTGTGACCCAGCAGGGTCCTCTGCGATCCCAGATACCAACACATTACTTGTGCCTCATAAAGATGACCATAAATGGTATGAGTTATACCTACATTTCCTGTAATAAGCAATTGCAAACTTAGGAAAATAAATTGACCCTGCCTCCCGCACCCAAGGGAAATGGATGCCATTCACAGCCCGTTAAGTTGCACTGAGAACATCTTCAGGGTCTCTCAAGATCCTTGGCTTAATTAGGTATCACAAGTGGTTTTTTTAAATTATGTACCACAAGAGGTTTTGCAGATGTTTTCTGTAAGTGTGACGGTGTCATCAACTTTTTCCTGAATGTAATTTTCATGATTTCATCAGAATTTGTCCTGGAACAGACAATCTGCTCTACTGGCAAAACGGCTTCCATAGGAAAGGTTCAGCACAGCTTTATCTCAGCCACTGACCCCAAATCCAACTTCCTCACTCATCCCAGGCCCAAGCTCTACACACAAGACACAGGCATCTTCAGCTTTCATGGAAAAGGCCTCTGTGTCACACTGGAATCCTGCACTAAGGAGAGAGGAAACACTGCTAAACACAGTGAGTCAGGAAATGGACAAACAGGCAGACTGTGCCTTTGGAATACGGGAATGATCTCTGCTTTACTGAGTTTTGTTGGCATAAAGGAACGATGTGTTATTCACAGGGCACAAAGTGTAGCTGAATCGAAATTCCTGGGGGAAAAGGAGGATGTTATATTACAGAATCAAAGAATCCCTGAATGGGTCGGGTTGGATGGGACCAAGTGGGTCATATGGTTCAACCTCCCTACCAAAGCAGGGTCATCCCAAAGCACATGGCACAGGATTGTGTCCAGACAGTTCCGGGCTATCTCCAGATAACCCACATTAATTTTATACTATGTTCATTCCCCTAGGTAATAACTTTTGAGTAACTATTATATTTACCATTTCTAGGATAGATCCAAGTCCTCTATAGGCCCTTCTGTGTTCCCAACTCCACCAGCTGAAGAGCTCCTTACTAAGTCTTGTAAAACACTGGTGCAAGTTCTTTGCTGGAAATTTTGTTCTCCTCATGCTAGTTGGGTAAAATACTGCATGTTTTAGATTCATTACTTGAGCAATAGAATGATTAAGGAGCAAATAGAAAATATCTCATCTCCCTTTATGCTTCTTGCCATCTCTGGCTTCTCATGTTGACACAGGGTTGGTCTGTGTGTACTCTTCCTTAATATTGTCACTGAATATCACTGGGTCACCACTAAATTCAACAAGCAGTCAGGCCCTTGTTTAATTGAACAAAGCCTTTGTTCCACTCACTTGTGCTCACAGTCTGGTCTGGGACCTGCAGGAGCACAGGATTGTGTAAGAAATTCCTACCAGTCAGAGTTCCCCCAAGCATTTTTGTTCCTATTGAAGGGTCCCTTTCTTAACACAGAAAGTTGGAGGTGAGAGAACAGTTCTGGCCTGTTCAAAACAAGCCACTATCAACAGACACTTTTAGAAATACTTTGCTCCATCTGCAAAAAAAGAAAAAAAAATTGGTAACACCAAAAGTTTAAGTCTTAGTTCAATAAGTTTATTTCTAACACTGAAATAAGGAGAAAAGCAAATTCTTTGTCTCTCACCCTCTCCTGAGTAACCTGAGTGGAAACCAAGAACCCCTTCAGCTCAACTTCCTTCTGAAATAAGAGTGCAGCTCCTGGTTTCTGACACTGACATTATTCTGTTACAGCTCCATGTTCTTACTTTTCTCCTTGGGGATGCAAAATCAGGGAAGGAACAGCAAATCTGTTTCCAGAGCATCCTGATGAATGGGGGCAGTGAGGAGGATTGCTTGTCTTAGGAACATCAAAATGTGCTTTCCAGTCACAAAGAGACGGTTTTTCCTGTATGATTCCTTTTTCACTACCTTTGGCCACAACACACCACGTGTAAAATCTCTAATGAAGCAAAATATTTCTTTCCCTGAAGAGAACCCAGGCCATCATGGTCATTTCATCAATGACTTCACAGAGCTTTCTTAATCCTGCATGTGAAGGAGAGAGCCAGGAATGGCACCATTCTACCTCAAAGGACACAGTGAGAAAGATAATCCTTGGAGTCCCAAGAGTCATTGAAGCATATTGGAAGAGTTTTGGCAAAATTCTCTGTTTGCTGATCACATCTCTGTTTTCCTGGTACCACCTCTTCCTGGTGTTGGCTTTGCCTTGTCTGAGAAGACAGAAACAGAAATACAGAGACAGTGTATGAAGTCTGTTATTGCAGGAAGTAATGTTATGCAGGTGTAGCAAAACCAGTGCAAGTTTCTGCAATAGTTCCTAGTGCATTAAGGAAAGTTAAATCATAGGTTAGAATTTTGCAAAGTCCTTTATACTAAATCAAACAAAATCTATCCTTGAAATATTTTGTGCTTGATGTTATCAACACGTAGTTTGTACAGATAGAGCCAGGAGGAAAAGCCCCAAGGCATTCTCTGCTGTGCTCAGGGAGCAGAAACAGCCTGTGCCTGAGACTGCTGCAAACACCAGCAACAGGAGGCACTCAATCCTGATCCCTTTGCTGCAGGAATCAGAGTCTGCTGGGGGAGAACAAAATTGATAAAAACCACTCTTAATATCACACAAGACACTCTCCCTCACACGTACACCATAGTAAATGAAAGTAGAACTCAACAATCCCCTCGCACTTTTTTTTTTGTAAAAAACCCACATGGATACCCCCCCTCCACTGGTCCTCACATTTCCTTCATGCTCTTTGGGGCTTTGTTGCTCCATGGCACACCTTCAAAATATGTGGAAAACAAACTGAAGAATGCAAAGAAAGCTCAGTGCACACCAAGTGACCTACCTTGGACATCAGTGACCTGCTGTACTCTGGGTCTGGTTGATTCAGGCAGGTTCAAGTCAGTGCAAATATTTTCTGCCATTCTTGCTCTCCCTTGTCCTTTCCTCTCACTGCTGTTCTTACAATGACACTCTGGACTGGGGACAACTCAGAGCTCTCTCCCCTCTCTAACCTTCAGGAGGCAGTTCTTTCCTTTTCCAGTCCTACACAAACTCATAATGAGAAGAGAATTCTAGTACCAATTCACCTTTTGATGGAAGAAGGTTAAATGTAAAAAACATAAGTAAATATAAATTCTGGCCTCCCTGTGGCCACCTTTGTTGGGAAGTGGTTCTGGCATTAGTCGTGTCTTGATTTTCCAAATCTTCAGATACATACACACTGCTTTTACAGATTGAAAAGCCAACCTTTATTCCCGGAAATGGAAAGCAGAGGAAAGTGCAGGGATCCAGCAGTCAGCCCCAGAGAGCAGAGGGAAGCTCTCTGAGTGGGCCCATGGCCATAGCACATCCCGCAGAGCAGCCCTGTGGGGTCCAGCAGGTCCTGCTCTCCAAAGCAGACATCTGAAAGTAGGACATGCTGGCCCTGAGCCAGAAAGGAATGGACTCAGCCCTGCTGAAACAGGACCCTACCACACTCAGGGGGGTCACGTGTCTGCAATTCTTCAAAACCAGACCCAAGCTAACTTGCTGTGTCATGAGGAACGTGGGGTTTGTGCAGCTCGGAAACATGTCCTTCCTCTCTGCAGGTAAATTCTGAGGGCAGTGGGGATTCATAAAGGGGGATTGGTCCAGCCTGCTTCAGGAAGTGCAAAAGGTGCTTAATGTACAAAGCAGCAAATGGAATAGGTCAGTCTAAACAAGACTTTTGTGTAACTGCAGTTTACAATATCAAATTCTTTATGCTTGAGATATAGTAATTAAGATGCAACAGAGAGCAAGAAAGACAGATGACACAAAAGAGAAAGATTCCTGGAAACTACATTGTACAATATGTTTTCTTAAACTGAGATAACTACAGTAAATAGGGTATGTCAGAGTTTTTGGCTGTATACCTTCCATTGATTCAAAGGTTTTAGTAGCAAACCAGGAAAGAAAGCCTGGTAATGCCTTCAGCATTTTTTCTCACCGTTTATGGAATATTCAAGTGCTTTGCAAGCCTACTTGCTTTATCCAAACTTCAGTGTGCATGTATGCCAGCTAGCAGACCTCTCTTTTCTTTCCAACACACTCACACACAGGAAATCCTGCCCAGGCTTTAGCTCTTGAGTGGATTTTTTTATTTCTATCATGTTATTGATTCAGGCGTATAATTTGTAGAAAGGAGTTGGTGTCTGGACACAGCCTTGTGCTTCACAGTTCCTGGTGATTAGAGAAAAGTATTCCCTATCCCTTTCTAATGCTCCCAGTTCTTCTCATGTGCTCTGTAGGGAGCTGTGGAGCTATGTGTTAAAGCCAGGGAACTAATGCTTGGTTACTCCAGGACCTTGTATTTCTGTCAAGTGCAAGGAAGCATAGTCCAGATCTACACAGCTGGGACTGTCCAGACATAAATATTTACAGGATGCACACTAGGAGGACACATTCCATGCTGAATGAAAGTAGTTCATCCTTGGCAGCACAGGATTGTATTTGGGTTTGCCCTTCCCCTTCCCTCAGCAGAGTTGCAGCTGCAGGCCCACGGCCTGTGGAGCCAGCTGAGCCTTTGGCTCCACATTATTCAGTGGGATTCTGGATCGAGCTTTTAAGCCCAGCTTTGTTATTTGCATTTTTTTAATGGTTTAGATGGATTTCTTGAAGGAGCTTTGAGCAGCCCCTGTGTGTTGTTTCTACTGTCAGCACAGATTCTGGTGTCTGTATGTTCTGAAGAGTGTCCTGGCTGTAATGGCTGCAATGGCTGCAATGTCAGAGCAATAGGGGAAGTACAGGGAGAATGGGAGGTGGGAACAGGGATGAGGATTCACCAGACAGACCATACTGAGTTTTCTGATAGGTGCTAAATAAGTGCAGTAAGAAACGGGAAGTCAGGGGCAGATACTGTGTGTGGTCAGCTGGACATGACTATATCAGTCAGGATACACTTGATGGAAAAAATGCTCTGAGTATCTTGGCAAAAATCACAACCAAGAGATTTTAATTTTTAGGAGAAAACAGCGAATGAAGGCAAGGTTCTTAAAAAAAAAAAACCTTAAACCATTAAAAAGCCCCAAAGCTGTTGTATTGAAGTAACTAAGCAACAGGGAAGTAGTACACTAACAAAAAGCAAGTACAGCAGAAAGTGGCTGAATAGCAGCCAAAACAGAAGCGTACAAAAGACAGAAGGAAAAAAATCAAAAACAAGATGGGGAAAAAAGAGGAGAGGCGTGGGGAGAAACACATACTTTTGAGATACCATGAGATGGTCTGATTTCTCTGCAGACCCATCACCCCAGGCAGGTCTCACTGCACTTCTCACACAACATCTTTTTTGGTCCTCCAGGGATAGCAGTCTCGGCTACAGCACCTTCAGTACTGCAACAGGAAATGCTGGGCAGAAAAGCTGTTAAACTGACCCAGATTAGGGAAATAAACCTTTCTGAGCAGCCCAGATGCTACTCATGCCTGTGGTGGAAGGTGCTGTGCTCCACCAGCTGCAGCCATAAGACACATGCACAGGATGCTGGACAGGAAAGAGGCTTGAGAAGCTCTGTGAAGCTCATGGCAGGATGAGTCACCATTTCAAAAGTCACAGGTGACCTCTGTGCATGCATGTGCTCTTCTCTTTTCTCTTCTTTGGTTGAGAAGGGACCTATCAGGACAAGCAACTCTGGCTGATGAGGAGGCTGCAAAGTCTCATTTCAGTGCTGGCCCCTGAAAGCTTCCTGGAGCAGAGGCACAGCCTGCAGACATCATGGGGAGAAACATCTGACACCTGCTACCTGTGCAGGGGACGTGGGGACACCAAACTGAGCAGGCAAAATCTACAGTTTGACTTTTTGGAACCTCTTTTTAGTTTGTGGCTGCAAAGGCTTCACATGGTGAGTGTCTTTTCAAGGTGCTGAACGTGCTGGTTGCTCTATGCTGAAACACATATTATCTATAAAGAAATATAGGGACAATACTGGAAGATAACATTTACATAAAGTACATCTACTAATCTTTATTATGACCAGACCATCAGGTTCTGGAGATAAAGGTAATTAAATATCTTTATATCATCTGAGATTTCCATCTGAGGTTTAACCTCCCTGTCATGCTCCTTTTTTACGTTTTTCTCTTTTTATTCAGCTTACTAGTATTATTTTCATGTTGTTACAATACTGTGGTATTCCATATTCCATAACTCCATATTCCAACCCTCCCTTCTTATTCCTATCCTCCCTCAAGTAATTTTCAGTGCTAAGAATGTAATTTCTGGAGGATGAAAGTTATGTCTTCTACTCAATAATAACAACACACAGGTGTTATGAACAAGTAAATAGCAATCCTATTGAATGCAGGCCTTACCAAAAATAAAAATGCAGCTGATAAAGCAGCTGAATTCTTTTCTCTTGTGCCTCCTATTCCAAACATTCCAAAACAACGTTTTGCAAGAATTCTGTGGCAGAGGCTTTTTAGTGTAAAAGACTTAGTTGGCTGACTTTCATAAAATGTTTAGTTCTTCTCAAACACTAACCTAAGTTCTGCAGTAAATACAATTTGTTAATACCTCTGTTAAATACTTTCTAAAGGAGACCAAATTTTTTAATATTCGAAACTACTAAGCACATGTTATGTCTCATAAGCTGCTCAGTGTTATTTCGGCTACATTCATCCTTCACCACTTTATTTCATTTCATTTCATTTCATTGATAACACATGGATATTTTCTTCATTATTTTTATTAATCTGACTAGTTTCATGTTATTCAACAGAAATGTTTCCAAATTAATAGATAAGAAAATGCATTTGTCTTTCCAGTCTAACAATTTCACTTTGAGAATTGCAGGAACCTCTCAATATCATCCTGGAAATACGTCACCTCAAAAAGTAAGAGGAATCATAGAATCACAGAATGGTTTGGACTGGGAGGGACCTTAAAGATCATCCAGTTCCACTCCCTGCCATGGGCAGGGACACCTTCCACTAGCCCAGGTTGCTCAGAGCCCTGTCCAGCCTGGCCTTGAACACTTCCAGGGATGGGGCAGCCACAGCTTCTCTGGGCAACCTGTGCCAGTGAATAGCAAAACCTTTATAACTAATAAGAAAGAAACGTAATTTTGTTCAGATGAACACAGGGTTAATGAAAAATAAACTTCAGGACTAGCAAACAAAAAGCAATAAGAAAAAAGTAAGTATTTCAGTACTTTCCTCCTTATTTACTGGCAGGATTCTTATGGTACAGAGGCACACAGAGAGCAGGGAGCTTTGGGGGGTATGGTCAAAACAAGAGTTCCTACAGCACCCAAAAATATCAGAAGTCTTATTTGGGGTACAAATCCCTCAAGGTCTGATGAAAGCCTCAGAGAACTCACTAATAGTTCTTCTGTTGACTGAGGAGGGAAATAAAGATGAACTGACAAAGTCAACCGAGAACAGGGTAAATTAGCCTGTCCAGAGAAGCTGTGGCTGCCCCATCCCTGGAAGTGTTCCAGACCAGGTTGGATGGGGCTCGGAGCAATGTGCTCTAGTGGAAGGTGTCCCTGCCCATGGCAGGGGGGTTGGAACTGGATGGTCCTTGCAACCCAAACCATTCCATGATTCTATGATCACTATATTCCTGTCTTTACTGCAGGACATCATTTTTCTGATACAGAACAAATGATACTAGAAAGTAAATTTTTTTTAATAAAATAAATACCAATGCCCACTGACCTCTTTCCTTTAAAGATACAATTTTCTATTCTGTAAGTATTGTCTCAGGGCTGGCAGATCTGAAACACCCTGCTGCCAGTGGTAACTACAGATGCTCCTGCAGTGGGCCAGTGGTGTGTTCTGGAATTCTGTGCCTCATTTCCCATAATCAAAGGCCAAGATAAGCCAAGCAAACCCCAGTTGTGTGAGAGAAAGAAGAGGAAGTGAAGCGGTTTCTTTTGTGTTTGATGACTCAGAAGTTCTCACTGCTGCCAAATGAGGGTTTGCAGTGGCCCTCAGACCTGGCACGGGGAGCTGTCCAGAACTACTGTGACAGGCAGCCCCCTCTGGAATGCTGATGTCTCTGATTAGACCACTCTCATTTCTCTGGAGTTCCTGGAGATGGAAGGAAAAAGTAAAATTACATTATTAGTTTTTAATTTGGGAGTCACAAAACTCTTGCACAACACTGTATGTTTTGGACGCATTTAAGTCACTTTTCTTGCTATCTGGCTGTGTAACTGGCCATCTCAGGGACAGTCACAATAATGAATCTCCCCTCTGACAGCGCAGGAGCTCTTTGAGAGAGGGGGAGAACAATCCTTCCTCAATGTAAGAGATTTTTCCCCCTAATTTACCTCTAGGATGAGGAGGTACCAGTCTGATGCACTGAAATACAGTCAGATAAGAAGGAGCCAGGAAGTTGTGTTCCATGTATGAGGATTTTCTGGATCATCCTAACTCCTTTTGTATCCACATTGTCTCAAGGACCTTCAGAGATATTTTATTGCTCATTCTGTGGAAAATGCCCTGCTATGGGATCATCCTCCATTGCCAAGGCTCAAAAGTGGTTTTTTTCTTTTTGGAGAAGAATTTTTAGCTTTTTAGTTCAAAGTTAACTGATGACTAAATACATCTTGGACTGTAACTGCAGCCTAAAAAATAGGCCTTTATAACTCAGGTAATTTTTTTCAGTTCCTGTAGCCACAATATCATTATGCAAGTGAACAGAGGTTGCCCAAAGAAGTTACGGATGCCTCATCCCTGCAAGTGTTCAAGGCCTGAGCAACCTGGCGTATTGGAAGATGTCCCTGCTCATGGCAGGGAGGCTGGAACTAGTTCTTTAAAGTCTATACCAATCCAAACCATTTCATGATTCTATGACCAGTAAGTGATAAAAGTAATATTATTTGTGGTAGCAGCAAGCAGGAGGCAGCATCACAGAATCCAACTTTAACTTTTTGAGTCAGTCCCATGAGAACCCTTCTACAAAATGCTACACTTTCTACTTAGAATATTTGCATCTTTCTCCATACAACACGGCAATATTTTAGAGTAATTTTCCTGTGATTCAGTTCGGGGGCTATTTTTGTCTTTTGCCTTTTTCCTTTAAGAAATTCTTATCTTGTTTATCAATCTTCATTTTAGAAAATGTCTGTGGGCCTCTCAGCCAAACTGATCAGGGAAAGTAAAGATCGAGTGTCTCAGTCATAAGTGTCTGGGGTTAATAACTACAATAGCTTCAGAGAACGAAATGATTCACAACTGAGTATGTGACAGGTTCTCAGAGGTTTTTGCCAGCCTGCAGCTGCCAAAATTATCTTCTGTACCAGTGGGTGAGAATGAAAAGAGTACTCACTTGTGAATGCTCTGTGGTTATAAGCCACAATGTTATTTTTGACCTCGGCGACAGGCAGGACTGAACGGTAAGAGAGAAAGCCACTCTTTCCAAGTGAATAAATGCTGAATAACCTGTTCTTAGAATACCAGCTGTTCATACATTCATCTTCCATTGCATATTGAACCTCTCTGCTGCCCTAATTCCACACCCCACTCTCAGTCTCTGCCCCTCTGGATTCATGTCTTGCCAAATACTCTGAACTGTCTGCAGCTTGTGCTCTCTGGACCCATCACCTCCTCCCTCTCCCAGGATTCTTCAGTTCCCTGACCTCCCCGAAGCCACCATGTTTGAAACCTTGCTGCACATAACTTTTGGATTATTCTTCACCCTTTTGCCTTTCTATTTCTTCTCAAGTGCCATCCCAGGCATGATGGACAATCCCAGTCCACTGCTTAAATGAGCACCTGCTGCAGGCAAAGGCTAAAATCAGCTGCAATTCAAACTATATTCATGGAAGCATGAAGTTGATATGGCTCTTTATTGTTTATTATGCAAATATGCACACCTGAAGACAATTTTCAGCAACTGACCACTGCTCAAACTCTATTATCTGTAAATATAAACACCTGGAGATAATTTTCTGACCACTGCACAGAATCTTTGATATTCAAAGTAGTTGGAGACTGCTGTGAGACCATAAAGTGTAACTCTCCACTCTCACACTTTTCTATTCGAGGTTTTCTCCCCAGATCCAGAAGGATGTTCATTTTGGATAAACCGTTGGCTGAACTCCTTATCAGCCTTGTACAGAGCCCGCACGATGATTCGAAGAGAGCTGTGTCCCTCTGGCTGTTTGAACATGCTACACAGCCGAGATCTGCTTTAAGTAAAGCAGTTAAAAGTGCAAAACACACCAGATGAAATGTCTGCACTTACAAACAATGCAACTTCTGTCCCACGCTCATTTCTGTCTTTTTTTGATCACTTTGGAGTGTCAGGAACTACCTTGCTATTAGGTAAAGTTCTGGATGATGTAATTAAAATTCACAGTAACTTCTTCATCCCCACAGCTGGAAAGTCAGTACCATCGGGCTTTGCACTCCCCTGGGTGAAGCAGATCACTGGCCATGTTTTCCAAAGACCTCAAGTTTTAGGGGATCAGCGTTTAAATACTTCATTTTACTCTCCTCCTCCACATATTCCTCCTCATCTTCTGTATAAAAGAAGAAAATATATAAATGAACATTAAATAAATAAATAAAAACACCAAGAGCCGCTTTCTGCCTTTGTGTCAGGTCCTGGAATTCGCTGACGTCAGAGAAAACCGCAGTGAGACCTGCTGGCAGCCAAGTTCTCCTTAAAAACACTCCCCATTTCCTGTTTCAGGGGAGTTCCGGAGCTACTATTCCAGCACAAAGTACCGTGACCATGCATGCACTCGGGGAGGACGGCGCATCCCGGGATCGAGGGAAGTAGATCCCACGGCTGTCCCCACCCTCGGAGCAAGGACCAGGACGGAGGGAAACGGATCCCGGCCAGCTGCTCCCAACCCCGACGCTCGGGCAGTTCGGCCCTGATCTCGCGTCCCAGGGGGCAGCGGCTCCGCCCAGCCCATGAATGCCGAGGGGCCGCGGGCGCGGCGGCCTCCCGGAAGCGGGGGGCTGGATCCCGCGAAGGTGATGCGGCGCCCAAAGGGAGAGTGCCCGCGGGCTTGGATTTCCATGGCTATGAGCCGGGCGGACCGTGGACGCCGCCGCCGGGAGCGCCGCGCCCGATTGAGCTTATTTTTTCCCGGGCAAGCCCCCGCCGGTCCCGGGGCGGGGATGCTCCCGCTTTCCCCGGCCCGAGGCTGGAGCACTCTGGCTGCTGCCCTGCGGCGTCCCGGCGGCTGGAAAAACCCTGTGCTGGCAGCGAGAGGGGACCCTCCCTTGGGAGCCGGTCGGGGGACACCTCATCCCCCACTACCGCCTGCAGGGTTCGATATAAAGCAGGGCAGTGGCAGGTTGGTGTGTCCTTCCCACCTCCAAACCCCTGGAAGGGAGCGGAGAAGAAAAAGAGACCCTGAAAAGCTGTGGGATAAGGCGGGATGTTTCTCGGGAGACGTTTTGGGCTGCGGAGCTGAAGGCTTGTCTTGTTTCACTTATCCATGCCACATTTAGGCATGAGGTCAACAGCAAACATACTGTCCACCCTCATTTGTTCCATGCTCATTTCTTTCTTTTTTGATCACTTTGGAGTGTCAGGAACCACGTTCCTATCAGGTCAAGTTCTGGATGATGTAATTAAAATTCTTGTTGCTCTAAATGTCACAGACTTCCTATCCTTCAGTTCTGCTCCCAGCCTCCTATCCACAGGGAACTGCTTTTGCTTTTGGAACAGCTTTGTGGGTCCTGGGCTCTACTCCTCCATAAATTGGTTGTGGGTTTTTTGTTTTATTTTGTTTTTTGAAACATGACATTTATTTTTTCAGATCTGTTCTCCAATATCTGGCTCTGGCGAGCGGTGGCTGGAGTCCTTAGTGCTGCTGTCATTTTAATTTCGTGTGTTCAGTTTGGTAAGTCATTTTAAAAGAAAAGATAATTAGCAATAGAAATTTCCAGAGTTTTAGGTTGTCAAAAGTCCATCCAAACCTTAAGTGGTTTATTCAGAACTCACCTTATTTCTAAATTAAATAGATGTTCCATGACATATTTTCAACATGGAGAAGTCTTTGGGGTGACCTAATTGTGGCCTTCCAGGACCTGAAGGGAGCCCACAAGGAAGATAGAGAGAGACTATTTCCAAGGGCCTGGAGTGACAAGACAAGGGGGAATGGCTTCAAACTGACAGAGAGCAGGTTTAGATTGAATATTAGGGAGAAATTCTTCCCTGGGAGGGTGGGGAGGCCCTGGCACAGGTTGCCCAGAGAAGCTGCGGCTGCCCCATCCCTGGAAGTGTCCAAGGCCAGGTTGGATGGGGCTCTGAGCAACCTGGGATAGTGGAAGGGAGCAGGGAGTTGGAACGAGATGATCTTTAAGGTCCCTTCCAACCCAGGCCATTCTGTGATTCTGTGTTGATTAAAAAATAATGGTGAAGTGCTGGAGAAATTATTCTACTTGTTGCAGTGGCATTAGGGAGTGCTAATAAGCAAAGCTATTAATTCAGCTGTGAGGAAGCAACACTTCAAAAACTGTGGTTGTCAGAAATATTAATGTTGTAGAAGAGTCCTTGGAAGATACTTAATTATCACCCTCTCAGCTGCTTCTACCAACCTTTAAAGGTATGTCAGGAGCCATAAGGGTGCAGGATCCAGAGTATTCAATTAGTTTACAATAATTATTTCTGCTCAGCAGAGGTAATAATGCTATGATTAGACTGAGATTATTTGGAATGATGCAGTCACAAAGCAAAATAAAATGCTCCAGAGACCTTTTCCCATTGGAAGAAATAGGTAGATTGTTCTTTGTCTTTTCCCAGTAAACCTTTCTTCAGCCAAAGATTTTCCTGTCTGTCCTTCCCTGGAAGTCTGCCCATCAGGTTGGCTGTATTTCCAGAGGAAATGCTACTACCTGTCGGAGAATGAAGCCGACTGGAACTCCAGTCAGAGCCACTGCTCTTTGCACAATGCTTCCCTCCTGGTGATCAAGAATCATCAGGAACTGGTAAGGGAACAAACGGGGCGTCCTGATTTCACCCTGTTCCATGTCCTGAAGTGAGTTGTCCTTCCAGCCTCCTAAGCTGAACAGTTAGGAAGCTGATGCAAGGCCATGTTGGGTCACAGCCTGCAGAAAACTTCCTGCCTTCTCTCCCTGAAAACAGAAAGTCAGTTTTATCAGTTGATGTTTTTAAAAGTGCCTGAGGGCTTATCTGAGTTAAATTTGGTGCTGCTCACAGCTATAAATACTCAAGTTGAAGGCAACTATCAGCATAAACACTGTTGCAACTCATTTATCTTTAATTAACAGTTTTATCATATCAAGATAGGTTAATGATGCACAAGTTAGTAGATATGTCAGTTGTGACCTTTGGAGTTAGAAGATATCCTAACCACTGCTTGGAGCATCTCTTTCTATATTACACTACAATACTAGGAAAGATTCCAACCTGCACAAAAAACTAGGAGAATATATTCTTCCATATCTATTACAAACCTTGATGGCAGTCCTTGATATTTTAAAACAACCTCTCTCTAGGTCAGTCAACCCTATCACAGGTACCAGTACTCTGTACATTTAGGTTTTAATATTGTTTCTTCTGAGACAAAGGCAAGATTGATCCAGGGCTAGAAAGCAAAACAACAAAGACAGTATTTTCATAGCATGACTTCTTTTCTCATATGAGTTTATTCCTACAGAGTTTTATGATGAAGATAACAAAGCAAGACCCATGGATTGGACTCTATAAAAGAAATGAAGAGTTCTTTTGGGTGAATGGAAAAGCATTAGACAATGAACTGTAAGTTGACGTCAAGAGGTTTTGCTGGTGATACTAGGTAATAGGGGAGTAAGAAAAGATAACTAATACAGATATTGACAGTGACTTGAAGGAAATATCTGTCATTATGTTGGAGGGATGATTATTGAGAGAGAATGGAATGCAATAAAGATTTCATATAGCATTGATAAAAGTGTGAAGGGTAAAAGTTAGAAGATGAATTTGTAATGTTCAGAAGGAACATAAGGTAGGAGCTCATGGCAACAGACGGGATGGCAAAGTGAAAGTTAAACCAAGAGACCACTAAGATACCAAAGCAACCAGTGGAAGAATAGAAGGTTACAATAATGCAAATTCTTCCTTATACCATATATTTTGCAAAAGTACAAACCTCCACGTAACCTGCATGAGGTTTGTAGCAAAGAGATTTGGGAGACCTCTAGGAGATGTTTTCATACTTCTTATAGAATGTTCCTAAAAAAAGGCTGCTGGAGGGAAAGGGGAAGCTGTAAGTTTATGTTGCAGGAGCTGCTCTGTGGTCATGGCCCTGTGTCCTTGTCCCACCAGTGTCAGGTGTGGGGCAGTTTGTTCCTCCCACTGACAGCTGTCCCTTCTTCTCAGGCACTGCTGTGTCTCATCCTGCAGCTGCCTGCAGGAGTTGATAGAATTATCAGTGATAGTAATAAGCACTGAGATTTCACAAGTCTGAAATTGACTTAAAAAGTGGAAAATTTAAATACTTTCAAGTTTGTGACATTACTAGCGGTGTTTGACTATATTCAGGTAATCCCCAAGACTTAAGGGTGTGATCTGATAAAGGCATTTGATGTGAGATGTGAGGAGCACATGGGCATCTTGAGCTGAAAACTGCAGTCCTTCCCCCTGTTTTATTCCCTGCCTGCAATACAAACATCCACTGATGCTTTCATTATCGGTGATGAATTTCTTCCCATTCTTAGACTTTTGCCTCAGTACTTGCCTCACACTGACCCTCCTGTCTTTAGGAGGGCGAACACCTCGATGTCTAAGCTCAGATGTTATTACAGTCATGGGGATTTGTCCCTTGGCTTTTCCAGAGACCATTCTAGTTGGGTTGGCCCTATCCGCAGAACATTATAGCACTGTTTTCAAACAGAGTTGGTGAAGGAGTCTCTCGCCTCTTATACAGAGGCATCTATAATGTGGGAACTGAGGTTCACTTCCTGATTTCCGCCAGCCCCTGAACCATGGTGCCCTCTTCTGTTCTGAGGAAGAGAGAAATGAGAGATACATTTGTTTCGCACCTTCTGCTGGAACATTTTAGCTGTATAGGAGGATGTGGAAGTCAAAGGTGGTACCAGTCTTGATAGCACAGCATCCTTGAGACAGGGAAACCCAAGTTTCAGTCTCCAATCTAAGGGTGTGTTTCATATTGAGTGACCACTAGACAAGATTCAGGACTACTATAAGGCCTAGATTTTGTATTCTGGGCATGAAGTCCCATTAAAAAAAGAAAATCCCCCATGGTGTTCTCTTCAAAGCACAAGCTGTCATCCTCCTGTGTTGCCTTGCCTGTGGCAAATTGGGCTTTGTTCAAGAGAACCCATAGTTGCCTTTGCTCTATCACAATATTCAGTCGTGGGTATCAAATTAACCATGTCTTTCTTCCTTCCAGAATTGAGGTAAAAGGCTCTGGAAACTGTGCCTATCTTGAGTCAAAAGGAGTCTCAGCCTCTGGATGTTATTTAACCAGGAAGTGGGTCTGTAGCTTGACCATTAACTCAGCGCGATGAAGGTGGACGAAGCCACCCCCTGACATTTTCACCTATCTCTGATGTGGTGTCTGCACAGGCTGTGTCAATACTCTGCGACCTGGGAACATGTCTCAGCTCCTGCCTAAAGGTGAATGACTTTTCTGGTAGCCAGAATTCTCCAACCATGGAGGAAGCCTCTGATTTTTAAAGATACCACTTAAAAGGTTTGCTCCAGCACCTTGATAAGTCATTTTCTTGCCCCATTTTTCTAAGTACTGCCCAGCCTGTAGTTTCTTTTTGTTGTGTCATCAGCATTTCTTCCATTAACCCTTCTTTTGGAGGAGCAGCTGCTCTTTCTTTTCCTTTTTGGTGTGCATCTGGCAGTTTTTGTTCTGCTTTTCCCTCTGTGTGCAGGGATGGGTGGTGAAGTGGGACTTTCTGAAGGTCTGCCAGTGCCTCTCAGAGATAGGGGAATGCAGGAATAAGCACTGTTGTTTTAGACAGGATCATAGCAGGTTTCCCTCTTCCGGTTTGATGGGATGCATCTTGTGTGACTCTGCATTGTATTCAATGTTTTGTTAATGTTATTTTACATTAGCCTTGTTAAATCCCAGTGATAATACTGTCAAGCTGATTTATGTAGCTGCACTGGACCTGAAGTTATCCTTCCCACAAGACTTATTTTAGCCCAGAAAACCCCAGAATAGATAAGAATATTTATTTACCTGAGGATCTGTTCTGATGGGGGGTAAGAGAGTTTGAACTGGAAAAGTAATAGTGAAGCTGCAGGCATTAATGTTTAACGTCAGAAATAGTTCTCAGTGTGAATAGGCAAAATCAGGAGAAGAGAAAAAGAGAATTAACAGCAAAGGAGGTTTCTCTGTGGTTTCCTCGTGTCCTGTGACTGTCAGAGTGTGAAGCTTCTTAGCAAGTGGTACATTTCTGGTTGGATAATGAGTGTTTCCAGAGAAGGAAGAATGGGAGGTTCACCTTCCTCATTTTCTGTGACAATAGGACTTCACTGTAACAGGACCACATAGTATGGATATTGTCACCAACTTGTAACTTTAAGATGTTTATTAATATATAATCACTAATTTTGCTGAACTACACTTTTTTAATGGCTTATATTCTTTATAGGCACAGTAACAGGACTCTACAGTGTGAAAAGCCTAATAATCTGTGTATTAACATATATGTTGTGTTGGGAGGGTATTTTTCTGCGATGTTTTTAAATTAAGCTGGCTCTGAGGGATATGGTATGTGCAATAGTCCCAAAAAGATACTCAATAAATATCCTTACAGAGCCTCCGAATTACAATGGTTTGTGCCTTAATATTGTACCATTAAAAGTATTTTTCATTCTGGCACCATTTGGGGAGGAAAAAACCCACCAGACAGAAGCAAAGTAAAATATTCAGGTTTTGAATGTGAAAAAATCTTTAATTGTAATGTTGGGGTTGACACAGAACAAGACATTTGACCCAAAAAATAATGCATTTAACTTCCCAACTCTTCATAATGTGTCAAACTTTTAACAGAAGCATTTAACCTAAATGTACTTGTGCGGAAATGCTGAAATAGGCACAGTGAAACACACACAGGATGGTAAATTTGGAGGGATAACATGGAATTTTCCACAGTTCATTATTGGAAATTTTTCTGAGAATATTTGCATTGGGGACATAGTAGAGGTACATTTCACAGATTGGATAGAAATTGTGATGGATAAGGAGTATTCATTTACCATTTTGTGTCTCAGCCTTTCTTACTGAGCTGATTTACCTGAATGTTTTCTTTAACTAAAGAAAATAAAGTTGCTCTTACAGAATCATAGAGTGGCCTGGGTTGGAAGGGACCTTAAAGTTATCATCTCATTCCAACCCCCTACCATGGGCTGGGACACCTTCCACTAGCCCAAGTTGCTCCAAGCCCCATCCAACCTGGCCTTGGACACTTCTAGGGATGGGGCAGCCACAGCTTCTCTGGGCAACCTGTGCCAGGGCCTCCCCACCCTCACAGGGAAGAATTTCTTCCCTATATCTAACATGAATTTCCCCTCTTTCAGTCTGAAACCAAATAGGTTTTTTTATAATTACATTTACATTTATTATTCTTTACATTTACTTTTTTCTTTTTAAACAGGTTGGTTTGTTTTCCCATCAGTGTCATCTATGGAGAGAGTCCAAAAACAGGAAATTTTGGTTCTGAAAGGGAGTTTGGAGAAACTGTGAGCACAGTAGGTTATAATGAAAGCTCTTCTGTAATCTGACTCTTAAGAGGTGCAGTTACCATTCTCTTCTGTGATGTTAAGAAACAAAGGGTCAAGCTATAAACTCACTTTACTCATAGTAGGGTCTGATGAAGTACTTCAATAGCCATTTTTTTTCTTTTTAAATCAGTGACTGCTTAAAAAGTAGGTAAGAGGTTCAGTGAGGCAAAAACGTGTGTAATTACATGAGCAATAGCAAGAATGCTTAAATAGTAGATGTTTCATTGTCATGGTTTGAGATGGCCCCAAAATCCAATTCCCTAGCTCCATACCCCTCCCACATCTCAACCTAATGTGAGATGGGTTTTTCCAGACAAAACACACCAGACTCAAGTGGGGGAAAGGGAAATATATTACAATGACTGTACAAATAAATACCATATCACATTATACACATGATCACAAACTATCTCTACCATGACATATAGTATTTACAATGATCAGATCTCTTCTCCCCTCCAAATAAAAGTCCAGGAGGGAAAGAAGGACAGATCCCTTCCAGTCCTTAAGCAGCAGCATCTTCTGAGGCAGCAGTCTGTCTGTCTTCTCCACATGCAGCAGCTGTAGCTGGCTTTCTGCCAGCACTCACGAGGGAGGTATTCAAGCCTCTCTCGGCCCCATCGCCTCACAACCGAGGGGTCTTCCGTGGGCTTCGTAACCCCAGACAAGGTCGTATCACCACGTCATATCACGAAGACTCAGGGGGGTCTTCGTGACGGTCTGGTATCTCCAGGAGACTCAGCTCCTTGCAGGGCCTCTGTGCCCTGCCTTCAGGTTGCCACCGTGGCAGCAGTGCGAGGGGAGAGCCAAGGTCAACTCCCCCTGCATTCCATCTGGCCGTCCCGGTCCAGCTCCGGGATGTCTTTGAGCTTCTCAGCTCCTCTCTCTCTCCGGTGCTGCATGTCTAAAACTCTTCTCCTTAATAGGAGTCCATCTCCCTCTTTTCTCAGAGGGATCTCAAAGGAGTTTTGGGGGGCTGGTACAGTCTTACCCCCAGAACTCTGTCTCTCAGGCTGCTGGCTCTCTTTTTCCCGGCTCTCCTTCCAGGAGTCCTTTCTCTGGTGCTGCATGCTGCTTCTGCTGCTCCTTCAGTTCAGGTGTTATCTGCCTTGGCTCTCTGCCACCGTTTCTCTGGTCAGTGCCGGCTGCTGCTCTGTGCCCATGGAGAAAACATCTCCTGGCATAACTACAGGCACCTAGCCCAGCTTTATGCTGTTCCAGGTCCCCGCAGCCCCCAGCCAGGGGCTGGGAGGCCCCAGAGGGCCCAAGGGGCTCAGAGCCCCTTCCTCGTGGCTCTACAACATGGCCGCCTCTCCTACAACAACCAACCTACAACTCATCTTTTCCGGTGAGCTTGTGGGATGTTGACATTTTTGCAGGAGCGCCCATTGGACAGAACTCCAAAACTTCCAGGGGTTTCCACCCCTTGGGGTCTACCACTTTTCTTAGCCTCTGGGGGAAAACAAGATCCAAACCACTACATTCATGAATGTTTTTTAAACCTAAACACCACTACTAATCTAAGAGGTGTGATAAACTGAGAAAATGATTTGAGCTAATTAAGAGAAAACAGTGTAAGGTCAATATGATCTGGAGAGAAAAGAAAAACAAGTCGTAAAACTTAATTGGGCTCCTATAAAGAGATAAAACAAGTTACCTCCCTTTTACCTTGTGTAGGATTTATAGTGAGAGAATTTTGTTTAGTTAGCTAGATAATAGCACCTTTCTTAAAATTTATAACTTTGTATAGATAACAAGCGAACATCTGCTGAAAGTCTGATTTAACAATGTGTAATGTTTATACTCATGTACCTAACAATGTGTAATGTTTATGCTTATGTATAATGAATATGCATGAAGTAGCTGGAAATAAATGTAGAACAACTGTATTCTTTGGGTGTGACAGGCGTTGGGAGTTGTTGGACCCCTTCCCTGATCACCCAGCGCTGAAGTTGCTTTTATCATATAATAAATTCTGATTGGAAATTGCCCGACTGGGTCTCTGTTTCTCACAGAGGGAACAATCCAATCCTCTTCCCCACATGTGTGCTGCACTGAGTTTGGGGGATTTTTGTTGTTCTTGTTTCCTTTTACATAACAGCAGTTTTTCAAATGAGCTGCTGATGCTGCATTTTGGAGGGTAAATCTGTGTCAGGGTTTTTTTTGTTTGAAGGGAAGTCACTGAAGGTACAGTTTGCTTTTTAACCTGTAGCCCCAGAGTCCTCTGTTCTTTCAAAAGGATTTGTTTCTCTCATTGCTTATAAGGACTTTAATTACAGTCTGTGTGATTTTTGTTAAAGTAACATGTTCAATTCATTAAATTTGTTCTTTTTTTCAAATATATGGATGTAATAAAGGCACTAAGTCAGACTGCTCATAGCGTTTTTGTATTGTAGACCTAGAAATAGTGTTTATCCATTCAATACCTAAGTAAAGTATTTACTGAGTGCATTCACAGGCATTAATTTCACCACCTCATCGTACCTTCTGTGGAACTGTGGTTCCACATTAAAGAATTTGCAATGTAAAGGGACAAAATATAGGTGGAGAGGCAGGTTATCCTCTTTATTTCTTTGCTTTACAAAGTAGTCTTAAAATGTAAGCCCCTTCCCTAGGTAAGAGTTTGCTTTCAGGTTCCAAGGTTCAACATCAGAAGATGGGAGCAATCAGCTTATTAACCACAAGTTTTACAAGTCACTTCATGTTTGGTCTGGTATCTACACACAGAAGCTGGGTAGCAGCTCTTAATAAGATACTGTCCAATAAATGTATTTTTTCCAGCCCTTGATTGGCTTCTGTGAGTCACAATTAGGCTCTAAGGAAAAAAAGCCACCCAAACTTCAGAGAACACTAAAATGCTGAAACCCAAATAACAAGTCCTGAGCTCAGCAGCTGCCTGAGGGACCCGTATGACAGCAGTGGGCTCCAGCACACTCTTCAGCCCCTGCAGATGCCACTTTTCCTGCACATCACACAGCTCACCTGCACAGTGCTCATCCTCATCCTTCCTCTCTGCCCTTTCCTAGAGGCAGCTGCTTCCAAAGTCTGTCCATATGAAGGCTCAGCACCCCCAAATCTAGAGGTGCCAACTTGCAGTCCTGTGACCTGTCACCGCTGACACCTGGCAACTTCTGACTTCTTAGGGAGCACAAAACAGCAATATTCCACACAAGTTTCATTAAAATTATTTACACTGCAAGTTGGTTTGTCAGTAAATGGGTCTTCTGACAGAAAACTGCCTGTTGTCTGGAAATTTGGCTCAGAGCTCCAGCAAAGTTGCGTTCTTCTTACAGATCCACTTTTTCAATGTCTGACAGTTGTCTGCTTGGATCACATTTTTCCTTCTGTAAACAGCACAGTTCTTGTCGGTCTCAATTCTCTTTAGAGCTCTCCTGCTGAGGGAGCAAAAGGAATGCAATGAGTTGTCAGCTTTAGATTCAGTACTAAATAAAAAATTCTGGTTAAAAATACTGGTGGAGTCCTGAGTGAGGGAGTCAGGTGATGCCCTTCTGGTAACCAGCTTGAAGCACAGCAGCCAGGAACAGGTGGGATAGGCAGCCACAGCAGGGTCTGCTGGCTGCTGAGGGATGGATACTTGGGAGCATGAGGGTAATAAGGAGGAAAGCTCTACATGCAGCCACAATGCTGAAGGACCCTTCGGCTGGACAGATCCCAGCACCCATGCTATGGGACAGGCATCGCGTTCAGGAGGCAGGCAGCACGTGGTCTGTAAAGTGAGACAGTTTGTTGACAGTGATTTCAGTAGAAGTGTGTAATAATGTCTTTCAACATTAATATATACATGAACTGTGGCTGGGGTCGGTCTTGGAAGCAGAAAACATATGTTTCCAAAAGTGCCAGGCAGGAACCGGCTAACCTGGGGCTGGCTGTGGAATAGACTTCTGAATACGTGCCTGAGGCTGCAGGATTAGATCTGTGCTTTGGGAAATTAGCTCAGATCCAGAGTTGTATTTCCAAGCAGAGATACCATACCTTTGCTATTGCCAAAGACACCCCCCCACACACAAATCATCACCTGTTTACTTTTACTCCATGATCTCCAACTGAACTCCATTGTTTCTTCTTGTCTTGAGTCTTCAACACAATCCAGATATATTTGGGATCTTTCTCTTTATTGTCTATAAATTCCTGTGGAAAGAGTAGAAGCATGTTAACTCACAGAAGAGCTTTCCTGCTGTGTCCAGGTCACTGTCCTGTCTCAGGCACAGCTTTTAGTCCCTCACATGGAGAGCAAGAGCAGGCATCCAGCCATTGGAAAGCAACCCATTACAACAGCCCATACACTAGGGATCAGCCACAGTTTTAATTCAGGCTGATGAGCTTCCTGACAGCTGCCAAACAGCAGACAAAAATGTAGTGATGCCCTTCACCCTAATGAGACCAGATTGCAAATCTTGGTCTTTAAGGTAAAAGACCTGTTCCTCGGGGAATTATGAGTTTCTCAGAACCATTTGGTAGTACCTTGCTATTCTTTTCCTAAAGGAAAAGGAGAAGGAGGTTTGGCTGTTGAATTTCTATTTAGTGGCTGAATCAGACCTCTCGTCCCAGAGCCAAGCAATAGAAATGTGTGAAAAGTCCTCAGCATTTCCTTCTCCCAGTCAAAACTACTCTGGCTTCCATGCTTGGCATCTCTTGTGCTTCTTCTCTTCAACTCTACTCTGTTGACAATCCCAAAACAGGTTCCTGTTGATGGGGAGACAGATGCTTTGCCCTTGATGGGATTCTTGCATGTGTACCTGACATCTGATACCTTTTCCCTTGGAGAAATGTTTGGCTAAGGCAGATGCCTGTTGTGTTTTCAGGGCTGTTGCAAGACTCACCATCTCAATTTCATCTTCAATGACAAGAAGCTGGGATTTCCTGGCCAGACACTTTTTCTGGCTGTCATCCCAACTTCTAGCCTCCTCAGAGAAGTAGTAACATCTGCCCCTGTGCAGCTGCCACCCGGGAGGACAGAGCTCACATGTAGTTCCTGTGGGTGGAGAGAGGGGACCATTAGCTCCCACTGTGACTCATTCCAGTTGCCTTGTGGCATTTTATGCTCATATGCCAAAAAAGTGGCCAGTCCACACTCCCAAATGTGTATTTTCTGTGTGTGGAGAGAGGTTTGAAGGCTACAGTGACCACTTGTCCCCTCAGCTTCCCACTCCCTTGCTGTGGCACCGTGCACATCTGCACTTCCACTGGCACATACCTGGACTCTCTCCACCTCCCAGTGAACCTGCCCAGCAGAGAGCACTGGGAGGACCTGGAAGGCTGCAAAGACACTTTTTGTCCTCCCACATTCAGCCCTTGTGAGGAGACCCTGTGGGATGTGACAGGATTTGGGGCGTGTGAATTTGACACATGATGTGACCAGGCACATAAGATGACGTCCAAACTTCTGTCCATGAGGCTGGAGAAGGAACTGTGTTAAGTGGAATGTTGCTGTTCCCAGGTCAACTTCCCATTTCATGCAGAACATCTAGAAGGAACATTCCCCATGTCTTCTGTCTTTGCTTCCTCTAATGTTTCAAAAGAAGAGCAAAGGATCAGCCCTCAGAAAAAAACATTGGTATTTGCCAAGAAAAAAAAGGTCAGGAAGGTCTTCCCCTGCCTGATCCTTGCAAATGGATCGAAAAGCTGAATTCCTCCCTCTGTTTGTGAACAATTGGTGTCTGGAAAGTGTTCTCCAGGCCAAGGGGAGGATCTACAATATATGGTATTTCTGACAGCAGCTCTTGGCAGAAAGACTTGTAAAGAAAGTACCAGAAACTTTATACCAAAAGAGGAGCAAAACTATTGTCATTAAAATGTTAGTTTAGATTCTGTCTCTGCAGGAACATGAATCTCCCTGGGTAGTACCAATGAGTTCCCATAAACTGTAGCATATCAGAGAAATGGGAACAGAGACAACAGAAATGTGCACACAGCATGTCCTGTAGGCTCACCCTGTCCATCTTCACACAGTTCCTCCATGAGCCATTTCAGGAGCACTGCAGGGAAGGTCTTCTCTGAAGAAATGTGATTGCCGCTGCTATTCAGACTATACTGGGACAAACCTTCTGATTTTCCTGCTCTGCCCTTCAAAACTTGAAGAGAGAGAGAGAGATTATGGTTAACAACCAGGATAAGAAAATGTGGTCTATGTATCCAGTGCTGTACTGAGTGTGAGGATGTGTTTGTGTATGTACATTGGTTTGTACAGACAGTCAGTTGTGAGTAGACTCAGTGAGAAAAAGATGTTCACGTGATGGCCTGGGTTGGATGAGACCTGAAAGATCATCCAGTTCCAAACCCCTGCCATGGGTAGGGACACCTTCCGCTAGCCCAGGTTGCTCCAAGCCCCATCCAACCTGGCCTTGGACACTTCCAGGGATGGGGCAGCCACAGCTTCTCTGGGCAATCTGTGCCAGGGCCTCCCCACCCTCCCAGGGAAGAATTTCTCCCTAATATCCAATTTCAAGCTACTCTCTGTCAGTTTGAAGCCATTTTGCATGTCCTGTCAGTGCAGGCCCTTGTAAACAGACTCTCATTTCCCATATTTGAGTACAACTGAACACCCTTAATGCAATACTGAGGGAATTTTTCTTCCAGCTTGTGAGGTTTAACCATGCCTGCGAGGAAGAGATGAAGCAGCTGGCAGGATCTACTCACATTGCTTGGCTTGTATGGCTATGACTCCGAGCAGAATGAGCACAAGGACTCCCAGGACCAGCACCACATAGAACCAGGCTGAGCACCTGTGTCGACAGCCTCAAGAGAGGCAGGAGGAAGGGCAGATTAAGGTCTTGGCGTTATTAAAATGAACACTTGCGTAGGCAAGTTTCTTCTGTGGAAACAGCAGAGAAATCATCTGCCTAAAATCAGCCTGGTGTTTGAGGGATACAGGAATATTTTACTTTTTAAAAATTTGTGTTCATTTTGCATACATGAAAGTGAAATCTAAATATTTTGTCAGACCGAGCAAGTGGTTTTCAATCATTCCTTTAAGAATTTTCTCTTTCTCCTTTGAGTTACTTTTCTCAAGCATTGTCTCCTCCCACCTACACACCCACACCCTGCAAGACCCTGCAGAGCAGTTAAGGGAAAGTGTCAGGGGTGGTCTGTGGCATCAAGGATGGTCTGTGGTGTCAGGGATGGTCTGTGGTGCCAGGGATGGTCTGTTGTGCCGGGGTGGTCTGTGGTGTCAGGGGTGGTCTGAGGTATCAGGGATGGTCTGTGGTGTAAGGGATGGTCTGTGGTATGTTCCTCCTCTTTGATCTCAAGTGTTAATGTGCCTGTCCTGTGGCTCAAAGCCAACTTCCCTGAGTGCACAGAAAAGGCAAAAACCCCATTCTGACACCATGGCACGGGAAGTACCTCTAAGCATCTCTCCAGCTGTTTGGCATTCATCATCTCGTGAGAGTGAAATCCTCAGGAAGAGGCAGAATGGGAGGAAATTTGGGGTCGAGGTGTCAGTTCCACCAGACACAGAGTTGCATTGTCATAACCTCTGTTTTCCTGACCTTGCCTGTGTGAGATGAGCAACTGCCCATTTTCTGGCTGCCTCGGATATAAGTTGTAATGTTCCTCTTTCCAAGGGCCTGACCTTGCCTGGCAGGCAAATCCTTCAGTACAGGAAGGGTGGTAATCATCAGTGCACTACCAGCACACAGAGAGCTGGGAATTAACCTGCTTCCAAAGCCAAGTGTGTCCCTGTGACTCTTCCTGCAGAGACATTTACAAGAGGATTCCTAAAAAAAACATGGAATTTTACTTTCCTTTGCTAAATTTTCAATGTAGGGCACAAAGGCATTTTTAAGAATTAGTTTTGAAATGCCTTTCAACGTTATTTTTACAAGGAAAGTGTGTTGCCTGAGAACCCAGCAGAAAATACCCACTGGATGAAATGATAATTCAGTTTTTTAAGGAGAGTGAACATGAAGACTCTTGATACCAGGTTTTACCGTTGGGCAATAGGAAAGACTAAATCTATAATAGGAAAGACTAAACCTATAATTAGTAACCAAACAAAATAGCTAAAATACACTACCAGAAGAGGAAGTCTCTGGTCTGCTGTTGCCTTTGGGTTTTGGCTTCACGCGCAGCTCAGCGTACATGATCATGTTTCCTGTGAGGAGCAGAGAAATGCTGACATTTGTGGTTGTGCAGATCATTAAGTGGAGGAACAACAAAGAATTATGTAGAAGACTGAGTCTATATGAAAAGGGGAGTGTGTTTCCACAGCTGCTTGTTCAGCTTTTTCTTTTTTCTAGGAAACAACAGGCAAGGTGATGATTTATCGTTTCTTGTTGCTGTCAGGAAGTAAAATCCTCCTCCATAATCTTTGAACTACTCAGGTCCTGCATGGCTGGATCAGGAGGCAGACTAACAGACTGGATGGATAAAATCTGGATCCTATCCATAGCGAACGTCCCATCTGTTGCTAAGCCATCTCAGAAGGTGACATAGGGGCTTGAGGGGCATCAGAGCCATGACTGCTTTGTGGAACAAAGAGGTGCCAAAGGGAAAACTGCCACTCAGAGAAATGCTCCTGCAGCAAGGTAATTCTTGGGGCATTCCTCACTTGTGAATGTTTATGCCAGGATATTACATGGTGCATGGAAAAGGAGAGGAACGGACCTGATGGTTGGAGACGTGCTTTTCCAGATGCACATTGACAAAACAAAACCAAAGAAGGCATAAATGTAGCATGGTGTGGGTTAGATTCACATGGATTCTTTCTGAGTGTATATTCAATTTTGTTTAGCTGGGTATTTTGCAGTTAGTTTTCTTCTTTCCATAAATGGAGAGATTTTATCAATCTGAATCAATAATAAGCTTCTGTGCTACTGCCCTTGTTTGTGATCACTGAGGCTTTTAAAAAGTGCCTCATGTTGTAAAATCTCACAAATAAGGGAAAAACTTAGCAGAGGAAGAAAGTCTCCTTAGGCTAAAATGAGGTATCATCTGATATGAGAATTGCTGAAGTGTAAAGAGGTTTTACAACAAGAAAACCACTGAGGACCTGATTGGCAAATAAGGTTTATTCATACAGGTGAGATATTCTATGCTTTAGGGAACCTGACCTAATACACTTGGCTGTTTCCTTTATTTAATTTTATTAGTTCAATGAACTAACAGAAAATTTGTAAACTATATTTACTGTTCTCAAAAACAAATGCTCATGAAAGTTTTTCTTCTTAGAATGTAAATAATTTTCAGAAAACAGTCAGGGCTTTTAAACTTTTAAATGCACTGTAAATGGAGACACTTCTAAACTAGTAGCTATCTGCTACTATTCTTAATATTTCATCTCTCAAATAAAGATCTATTCCTTTGAAGAATATCTCTAAGTCTGTAAAAGAAAAATTGTCCATGCAAGCTGAATATTTAAAAAAATTATTACTTCTATAACAGTGTGTTTTGGCACATTTGCATGTGATGTCCTTAGACATCAACAAGCAGATTTAAGATATCACATAACCTTAATTTTGCCAGATGCTTCCACACCCTTTACCTAATTCAGCAACAAGGAGCCCTGGTAGTGGGAGGAGATCTCTGTCACTTACTGAAACTGAAATTTCGCTTCATTTCTCTGTGCCAATTGTCAGGTGCAGAAAAACATCTCCATTTATTGGAAGTTTCTACTTAGTGGAAGTGCAGGAAGGGATTGCTCCTGGCAGGTTGTCCATTATGGAACATATGGGCCACCCCATTCAGGGGGAACTGGGAGAGAGAGAGTCCAGCAGAAGGTCAGCCTGGTCAAGAGGAGGTTAAGGAGGGGAACAAGAAGCTAAAGGGGACAGCTAATAGCAGGCTACAACTACTTCTAGACTAGTTTCATGACAGAGTCAAACTCTTTTTGGCTTGGCTTTCTGCCAAGGAAAGTTCCAGTCTATCAAGTTTATCCCAATAGTTTCCCATGAGTGAGCTTTCCTTATCATTAAACTGTAAACTTACACATTCTCTGCAACTGTGCCACCAGTGGTTTTTTATATCTTTTTGTTTGTCCTCAAAAAATACATTGAGTAGACTTTGAGATAAGAACAGAATTTGGGAGAACTCCAAGAAAGTGCATAATTTCACAAAATGAAATCCCTTTCTCATAGATCGGGAAAAGCTAAAGATCTGTAAAGGGACTTTCACTCTCAAATCCAGATTTTACATATTTAAAACACCTACTCAGCTGCTGGAGAACACTGGCAGAAGTTCAGCTTCCTGCACGTTTACCTTTCCTCTGCATCAGAGCTTGGCAGCAGCTCCACCTTAGCAGAACAAAGCTGTGCCCCCCATCTGTGTTTTTTAGTATCTACTCCAGTAAATTGACGGTAAAAGTTGCACAAAATGCAACCAGGAGGACGTGGGCATTTTCCACTT
This sequence comes from Manacus vitellinus, assembly GCF_001715985.3. Lineage (NCBI taxonomy): Eukaryota > Metazoa > Chordata > Aves > Passeriformes > Pipridae > Manacus > Manacus vitellinus. The sequence goes on along the minus strand of NW_021940729.1, from coordinate 2,974,415 downwards.
TCCTAGATATTTGAAGTCCTGCCTAAATTCTGGGAATCTGCCACTCAGAAGGTTCATCTGCCAAATTTTCTGTGGTGATTAAATTAAACCTTCTTCATGGTGAGAGTTTGAACCAGGAAGCGCTTTCCCTCAAGCTGCTTCTTTTTCTGCAAGGTAGTCAGTCTGCCCGAGAGAAAGACTGGGATAAAATCTGGGAAAGGGATGGATGTGACTATTAGCCATCCTCAGGGAACATTTCAACATGTCCCAGAGCTGGGATATTGCCACGGCAGAAACTGTGATATTTGCCACAAGGAGCCCCATCACCTTGGAGCCAATATCCTCACTTGGAGAACCAGCTTCAAATTCCTGCTCCAAACTATTTTAATAGCAACAAACCCCATGTTAGTACACATTAATCACAAGGACAGAGAAATAATTGTCATCAAGGAAGTATTTCTAGTGTGTTCTATATTGGTATGAGCTCCAATACTGCTTAATACGATTTGATGCTTTTTCTGTTTGTGTCAAAGTGAGCAGAAATATAATTGCTAATGAAATCTGTAAGTAACAAAAAAATTAACAAAGCAATAAATAAAGGCAGTCCTGTAAGTTCAAGCCTGGTCAGACAAAATGTATTTGAGTATAATCAGATGTAAGAGTGAGGGAAGGTGATACTGGCAGTTATAAACAGTGAAGAAAAGATTATTTCAGGGATTTTTGTCTCTATATAACTTTAAGACAGCATAACCAAGACTTGTAGTAGTACTGGGTGGATCTCTGGTGCCCATGTTTTTTGGAGATAGGTCTTGTAAAAATATATAAAAAAATAACATTTTCTGTCATTTAAGTGCGTGTTTTCAGAGCACCATCATCACCATTCATCTACATTGTAACTAGAACATCTTATAAAAATGCTTATTACACAATGTTGTTTCCTTAAGTGATTAAATACATTAAGTACTGAGCCTTGAAAGCATGAAAATATGCTCTTAGTCTGACACCACAAACATTTTCTATTTTCTCATAGTGAGAAGTTGTCATTCATATTTGCTGTGATCCAGAATTTTGTCCAAATGCTTTCATGAATGAATTTCATTTTTTTTCCAAGTAGTAGAAATGTTACTTCTTAAAAAAAAAAATAAAATGTTTAAATCATCTCCTTACCCTGAATATTGACTTAATGTGTTACAAATACATGAAGGGATCACAGATTGATAATTTAGTTCTGGAAGAATCACTACTGGAAAATCAAAGAGAAAGAGCAGGAAGGTTTTAGGATTTATTCAGTACTTCCTTCGGTGGCAGTGCCTGCACTTTCAACTGCTACTAGTTTTCTGATTTAATAATTAATTTAATACTCCTTTTCCACAAATACGCCTTAAAATACATTGATCTGATTTTTGGACTAGGTAGTAATTTGGTGGAGCATTGTCTTGACATTGTTCATTTAACAAGAAATATTATGCCCATTATTCAAAAATTAACACTTTTTCTTCCTCATTCTGCTTCTTAAAACAAGGGACCAAATCTGAGCCCTTGCTTCTTAGTGGTTCTGACTTAGTAGCTTTGCTGACTTATACCTCATGAGGATTTCTTCTACTATTTCCAACTTTTCCCACTTCCCATGCCTTGTGCATGCAGCATGTTATAACCTTCTTCTAGTTTTATCCAGTGACAGTATTAAATATGAAAGAGAGAGAGACAGAGAGAGAACATGAGAGCAAACAGTGTCCACCCAGGAGAGGATGAGGTGTTTTACCTGGAACTGGTGTCTGAGAAGGAATGTGTGGTTTTTCCCTAGGCAGCATTGCCACATCCGCATATGTGACATCCCCTGCCATTGATGAGCAAGTCCCCCTGAGCTATGGAAAGAGCAGGTTTAATACAGTGGGTTGCATCCTGTATCAGCTTTGCCTGCCTCCAGAAGTCACATACACCGTGCTATGGCTCTGAGAATGGCTGAGAAACATCAAAAAGGAAGGAAGTTACTCCTTTCAATACAGCTTCAAAGCCTATTTGCAGACATTCTGTCTCTTCTTGTGTGATCTCTGGCCCTTCAGAATACAGGAGAAAATGAAGACTAAAAAACATTCTTTCTAATAATATATATTAAAAAAAAAAAAATCTTGTTGGTCAAAGCAGTGTGAAGTTTCTAAGGAATAATCAAAAATGGGCTTTCACAAGTGCTGGTTCTCATGAGAAGCGCTAACGCAATACAATCAATGTTGTGCTGTATTATCCTCATGTCCATGATCTTATACAGCCTATTCACCTAAAAGAAAGATAAATAAGATATATATCAGTATAAGATGTTTTTGGGTTGATGTAACTGCAACCACATAGCTATAAAAATGTAACTCAAATTCTAACCTGCTCCACGCACAGAGCACTTTAATGGTTTAACGACTGGATTTAGATGGTATTGATGAGGTGTTAAAATTAACTCAAAATAAAATAACTGGTTACAGTGTTAAGTGCAGTAACAAAGAGGAAAAAAAAAGAACCTTTGATAGTCATGGAACAGATTACTCAGAAGTGCTGCTCAAGTACAGTTTATATGCAAGGTATCTAAATCATTATTTATCACCACTGATAAACCGATACTGTGAACTGGATACCGACAAGGTTTGATTCATGGACACCTACCTAGCAGGCATATCACTAATCCTAATGTGAAACAAAACGTGTCCTCTGATTCAAACAGTTTCCGTTGCTTTCCCTGAACTTCTCATCATCCTTTACAACAGGATATTTAGGCCTGAAATGGAAAAAAAAATCAAAAAAAACCCCCCAAAAAAAACCAAAGCAAAAAATAACCCCGAACCAAAACCCACTTTCCTTATTTGGACTTTTTTAAACTTGGGTCCACAAAGGAGAGCTAGAAGGCTTGCTTGAACACTTGGGCTCTCTTTCCATCACTTCACATACACTTAAGCAGTCTTTTCTCACATAAGCCCCTCCTAAATTAGTCAAAACCATTAAGATGTAACAATGTATAGTCAGGATACACACAGGTCTTCATGAATGAGTGGAAAAAAACAGCATTTCTATTTTAAGGGAACATGTCTTCCCGTCTCCTCTGAAAAACACATTTTCAGACAGAAGAGCAAACTCATGAAGCGTGCAATGCAGACCAGGCAGCTGCATCCTCTCTGACTTAGCAGATTCTCACTTGCCTGAAGAAAATTAGGAATGCACAGAGTTAGTTTCCAGAGCAAACTTCCAAATAACCATAAGCAGTTCTCATTTGGGATTTGAAGTCTACATGCTGTGCTTACTGCTAGGGCAGATAATGAAAAGGAGGGTGAATTTTAATTTTTAGAAGGAATAGATGAGCCTTTGCAAGACATTTTTCTTAAATTTTCTCTTTCCTATTGGAAAGCTATCTTTTTTTTTTTCTCTCACTGCCACAGTATTTTCATTTGCTAACTATCTTCTTTAGTGTTAATAGTTTTAGCTCTGTTAGTACTTTAATTCTTTTCTATTGTTTTAATTTTGAATTTTAGCTTTATTTATGAATACTCAGATGTGAGTCACCAAGCCAGTAGCACTTCCAGAAGAAAAAAACCCAGGCTGTTGTAGGAAAAGGCCATTTAGATCCAAGAGGTCTTTGTTAGCAAAATGGCCCAGTGCTCATAAAGGTGATGGAAATGTCTAGTCCAACCCCTGCTCAAAGCAGGATTATTCAACAGTTAAATCCAGTCACTCAGGGCTTTATCCAGGCAGGTTTTAGAAATCTCCATGGGTAGAGATCCCATGGGCACCTGTTGCACCATTGTCATGAAGGAAGAATTCTTCTGCTTTGTTCAGACAGTGTCACAGATGCACTTGTATCATATATCCAGAACCTGAGCAGACCTTTCCCCTGTGACCATGCACTGCTGTCTGCTGGTAGATTTTGCAGAATAGATGCTTCAGAAGCAGGGATTGGCTCAGCCCAGTCATACCCCCATTGGGATCTTTTCACACTCAGGTATCATAGTCATTTTGGTTTGTTACTCCTGGGGGAAAAAAGTGGCCCAGATATAAAAATCATGGAGTCATTTAGGTTGGAAAAGAACTCCAAGATCATAAAGTCCAGCTTTTACTCATCACCACCTTGTCACCCAGAGGACTGAGTGCCACATCCAGTCATTCCTTGAACACCTCCAGGGATGGTGCCTCCACTATCTTTCTGGGAAGCCTGTTCCAACCTCCCATGAAGCACCTTGAGGTCATTTCCTCTTGTCCTGTCACTTGTTCCCTGGGGAGTTGGAGACAGGGAGGTGGTCTCTGCTGAGCCTCCTTTTCTTCCAGGGTAAACACCCCCGGCTCCCTCAGCCACTTATTCACAAACTGTAATCTGGGTTGAGCTTAATTTATTGCATGATCCACCCTTGTGTCTTTTAGGTTCTCCAGGTAGAGTCTCGCTTCACTCTGTTCTCTCCTCCCAACCACCTGATGAATATGCAGAGCTTATAGCACACTAATGTTGGTGAGGCCTCTAAAACATCAGGGCTTGCTGTGTATCAGCCAGCCACATGTCTGGGAAGCAGGGAATGATTTTTTAGCCTTGAGTTTTCAGACCGGAGATATCTGCAAGGAACAATAGTGGGATCATTGTGTAGGATTCCTCTGCCACTGGTCACTGAGAGCTCATCAGCCTGGAGCTTCAGGGGCTCTGTTGAGGCAAAAGAGGTACCAGCTCATGTCATTCTCCACCTTGACACATGCTCCTGCGTGAACACTGACTCTCCACTTGTAACCGTCATGCCTGAGTAACGTCACTTGGTGGTGTTCTGGTGCCAGTTCCAGTTTATGCACAGGGTAACTGTGATAACAGCTGCAGATGACACCTCTTCTGTGGGTGTGATAGCATGTCCTTCACTGCGTGCAAAGGCACAAGCAGACAGAGAACAACAACGTGGGCTGCAGAGCAGAATTCAGCAGAGCAGAATTCAGCACCTGCTGCCACAGAACAGGCAGCTCAGCCCAGGACTCCAGCTGCCTTGTGGTGCACATTCTGAAGAACCTGAACTGCTGGTCTGACAACAAAATGGACCTTTGTACTTCCCAAAAGCTGAGCTGCAACACAGAGACTTCCAGGCTAAACTGAGTGAGTCCCATGAGTAAATCTACAGTTTGGGTTTCAATTCTAACCCTCTACTGTGTCACAGCAGAGCCTGTACATACAGTGAGATGCAAGAGCAGCACCCAGAAGGCATTGTCAGAGTTAGGGCTGAAACCATAGACACTATTGCCATAAATGAAAGTCTGTGCATTGTTATCCCACACCGCAGAAAAATAAAAAAGGCATTTAAATAGAGAAAATCCACGAATTCACCACGATACAGGAAAAAAGAGAGAGTTTAGTGAAGCAGCAGTGCCTGCAGAGTGCAAACTGAACAGCAGCAGCTATTCAGTTGCAGCTTCACGTTCATTAGGTGGGACATGGATTAGGTGGGAAGCAGACAGGGTTGGAAGCCTGTGAAGATGGGTTTCTTCCCAGTGCAGGGTTTGGGATTTTTTTTGAGCATGTCAACTCTTTTTGGAACTTCAGAGTGATTCTCAAAGATGCTGCTGTGCAAATTATTCACTCTGAGTGCCATGTGTTCCCCTAGATGCATTTTTCACTGCTAACCAGTGGTGGAGTGAATATGTGGACAGGATGATGTGTGCAGTCTCCTCAGCAGTTTGGTGATGCTGTGTCAGGAAAGAGCTGGTGAACACCCCTTCCAGTGCCACACTGCCGCATTGCCTTCTCTCCTCTCCTGCACTCTCACATGCTGAGTTAATTTTCCTTCAAAGGATTGAAGTAGTGCTGGGACCAACTCCATAGGTAGCACGTTCTTGGCAATATTATAAGTTATATTTTGGTCTTCTACAAGCCTGTGTCTGTGACTTGGAGAATGGCGGGGGAAAAATGGTGTATCCTTCTGCAGACAATAGAATGGTCTGGGTTGGAAGGGACCTTAAAGGTCACCTAGTTCCAAACCCCTGCCATGGGCAGGGACACCTTCCACTAGCCCAGGTTGCTCAGAGCCCCATCCAGCCTGGCCTTGAACACTTCCAGGGAGTTCACAACTTCTCTAGGCAAACTGTGCCAGGGCCTCACCACCCTCACAGGGGAGAATTTCTTCCAAATATCCAGTCTAAACCTGCTCTCTGTCAGTTTGAAGCCATTCCCCCTTGTCCTGTCACTACATAGTCTTGTTAATAGTCTTTCCTCATCTTCCTTGTAGCCCCTTTAGGTACTGGAGGGCTGCTATAAGGTCTCCCCAAAGGTTTCTCTTCTCCATACATCTACACAACAGCATCTATTGCTTTGGACAACAGAGGGTGTCTCTGCAAGCTGAAACACAGCAGAGGTGCTGTAGGTCACCTAGGTGTGATTTCTGCAAACAAACCAAAGCAAAACAAACCAACCTAATAAATACCAAAACCAAACAAAAAACCCACAGATACTCAATTTTCACACACACACACAAAACTAACAGAAAAAAACCCAAACCAAACACCAAACAAAAACCTCTGTGTAAATTAAGATGGCTAATGAGCTGAGACCACTGTCAAACTTGCTGTCAGCTACTGCCTCGCGTTTATATGCCTCTGTCTCCCAGTCTCCTTTTTATACTGGGACTCTCAGCACTAGTATTCCAAGCCTGGTGTTACTATTAGTAGTGCATTTTACCCAATTCCCATCTTATTTCTCACTGGCAACTTTAGTAGCACCAACAAAAATTTTGGCAGATTTGTGGTTTTCTATGATAATTCAAATATAAGATTTGTTATTACAGAACAAACCCTAAAGCAAACCATAAATGCTTAAGTGCTCACCTGCACTGGAGTTTCTCTTGCTTGCCTAGAAACTAAGTTCTGTGTAACCCTCTTCATTCTCCATCTCAGTATTACAGTCTTTTCTTTCACTTGCACTAAATCCCCTTTACATTCTCAAAATTTTTTTTGCAAGTTTGGAATAGAAGTGAAAGTGTTTGCAGGAAGCCCACCCAAGGAAAAGAAAAAGAGTCTTTTAGGATAACAAGAGTAACACACCTCTCATCCACCTCCAAATTAACCAAACAATTAATGCATACGTGTAGCACACGCCCAATAATGATACAGCCAACTAACATGCACACTAAATCCTACACAGCAGTGAAACATTGATCTTTGAGCAGTCCTTCTTGTTACAGTATTTTCAAGGATCTAGGGTTTTGACATCATTCTATAGCAAGGATTGCATTGTTTTTATTCCTGCAGCAACACTGTCCTGGAACAGTGAGTACCCTACAAATATATGACAAGATGGTGATTTTACAACGTTGAAGTTTATTAGTGCATTCTACAAAAAAGATATGCCAAAGAGATGGATCCAGAAGGAAAATGGAGGAGCATGGAGCACATAAGAAGGCTAAATCAAAACCTCCTGAGTTATTGCTGAGGTTTTAGTGCCGTACAAGCAGAGAGCAGCTTTGGAGAAGTACCAGAGGAAATTCAAGGATTAAGTTATTTACAGGCAACATGTTCCAGCTGTGGCAGAGACTGGAAAAAAAGAACACAGAGCTGTTTATTACACAGGTTTGTAAATTAAGTTAAGCTCAAGGCTGTTTGCAGGTTGGCAGCAGAAACTGACACCAACATTGAGGGCAGAAGGTAAGAAACAATCGAGCCTTGAAAATGTACATCACTGCATAAACAGAAGGATGAAGCAATTTGGTCCCAAAGGCCAACATAGTGGAGCAATCCAGGAAAATGTAGGCATGCTTACATTTAAACATAATGTTTCCATGGAATTTTCTGAGCATGTGTATTTTCTGAGTACCTACAGTTGGTGCGCATAGTGTTTTTAAAGATCACAAACCTAGTTCCTCTTGTTTTTGCACATTCAGAGAACTGGCTTTGTCTTTCATCCTGCTTCTTGTTACTCAAACAGACTTCATGCTTCAGATTATTTTTTTTCACCAGAAAGAAAACTTCAAAGTCACTTACATGCAAATATAAAATGCTATAGCACTTCCTTTTCTTTTGTGAAGGCCAGTATATGTTTTAACTGAAAAAAAAAAAAAAGGGCCATTCTGGGAAATGTAAACGAGCATCCTTTCTTGGCAACATGGTGTTGTCAATTCAAGACAAAAGCCTGTGGGTTTTTTTCTTTATTTTGGAAGGATATTCATATTCCTTTTACTGAGATGATAGATCCAGAGGATGATGGCAGAGCTAAACAACCAGGCACAACAGGCTGTGACCAGCAAGAAGACAGCCTACAAAAAGGCAGGTGTTGAAATTAAGCAAAAGGAGAGGACTATAATGTCTCTTACATTGAATGTGAAAACATAATAATAATAAAAAAAAAGAGACTGAGTAGCAGCTTGCAAGAAACATTTAAAAAAACCCCTCCCCTTCTTTAGGAATAGGAAATCTGCCAGAAGGTCTGTAAGGTGATAGATAATCAGTTTATGAATAAGGCCACATGGTAGTAGGGGGGGGAAAACAGTGGGTTTTTTTAAATATTTGCTGTGGAGGAACCTGGGGAGGTTCCCATACTGGAATCTTCCTGGGCGGAATATGAGAGTCTGTGTCTCAATGAATGTCAGTGAAAGAGGTTATGAAACAATCCATGTAAATTAGTAGACCCAAATGGCTAAGGTCAGATGGGCTCCCAATGATTTTTGAGTGGTCTTGGCAGTCTGGAGAGGTCCCAGCTGACTGGAAGCTGCCAAACATCCCAATTTTCAAGGAAGGCAAGAAGGTCAACCCTGGAAACTACAGCCTGTCAGTCTCACTTCAGTGCCTGGTAAAGTTATGGAGAGGATTACTCTGGGAAGTGTTGAAAAACACCTGAAAAATAATGAAGTCATTGGTCACAGCCAGCACTGCTTCATGAGGGGAAAGTCCTGCTGATCAAACCTGATTTCCTTTTAGGACAAGGTGACCCACCTGGCTGATCAAGGGAAGCCACTTAATTTGATCTTTTTGGATTTCAGGAAAGCTTTGGATACTGTCTCTCACAGGATCCTTCTGGGCAAAATGTCCAGGCCACAGCTGGATAAACACATCATGTGTTTATCAGAAATATGGCTAATAAAGCCAGCTGGGAACTACTTTTTTTAGAGAGGGAACATTTTGTAGACACTTCCAAAATTGCCCTTTTCACCTTCAAATTCAATTAGCTTTGGCCATTAGCTGAAGTCTCAAGAAGTGTGATGTCTTTCCATTTTATCCCCACTACCACAAACACAAGTGAGTTCCCTAGAATTTGTGTTACTGGGTTTATCATGTAGAATAAAGCTTCACATAGGAATTCCCAAATTCCCTGCTGAGAGCTACAATCTTTTCCCATTATAAATCTCATTGTTCATTGGCTTATAATGTTTGCACCTATTCTTTGAAATTCAGCAATTATATTAAGCTATGCAGCCAGACTCCAATTTCTACATGCTGTAATATTCTGTTAGGTCACTGATGCCTCCCATAAACTATAAAAGTCATTTGAAAATCCTCAACCACGAGAACTCAGAGTTTTGGTCAGACAACTGGTGAAGATCTTTTGCAATGTTTAGGCTTTATCTCTGAGAAATCTCTTTACATGCTGAAAAGCAACTACGGTTTTAGCAGATCTGAGGGCTTTGTTATCACGGAGGTATGTGTTGGTAAAATGAACTTGTTTAACTCTGAAATGTAACAACATCTACTTTTGTAAACATTTTAACGGTGTTGTGAACATCTTTACAGCGCAGCATGTAATAAAACCACACTTCTCAAAATTCCGCTTCAAAACATGTTTCATGTAAATGAAGATCAAAACTCCTGTAAATGGCATTGACACCATGCAAAGAAGCAGGAAGCTACCTAGAGATTTTATGATACAGATCAAAGGATACTAAAGGTGCTTTAATAGAATGTAGATGCTCTCATATAGTCAGAACAAAAATAAGAGGGAACAAATTCTGCAAATCTTTAAAATTACCAGTTCCCATGGCAGCTCTTATCAGGTAGCAGATATTCACAAGCTCAAAACCATCCTTGTCTGCAGCACTATGGTCACAAGGCACTTTTTCCACTTTGGATTTCTTCTGCAACTTTCATCTTAATTTTACCTTGTTCAAAGCAGCCTGGAATAAAGTGTTATGTTACAGAATCATAGAATGATTTGGGTTGGAAAGGACCTAAAAGATTACAGCATTCCAAGCCCCTGCCAGGGACACCTTCCACTAGACCAGGTTGCTCTAAGCCCCATCCAACCTGGCCTTCAACACTTGCAGGGATGGGGCAACCTGTACCAGGGCCTCACCAGCCTCACAGGGAAGAATTTCTCCCTAGTATCATAAATCTATTCTCTATCGGTTTGAAGCCATTCCCCCTTGTCCTGTCACCACATGCCCTTGTGAAAAGTCCCTCTCCATCTTTCTTGTGGGCTCCCATCAGGTACTTGGAAGGCTGCTATGAGGTCTCCACACAACATTCTCTTCTCCAGACTGAACAGCCCCAATTATCTCAGCCTGTCTTTGTAGGAGAGGTGCTCCACTCCTTGAAGCATCTTTATGACCTCCTCTGGACCCACTCCAATAGCTCCATGGCCTGTGGAGGTGCACACCGGCTCATTTCCTAAGCATCTCCTTGTAAAGCTTTCTTCCTGGGAAATAGGTCCACATTTAGTAGCCATCTCCTATCTGTGTACAATTTTAAGAAAAAGAATGCAAATCATGCCCAGGGAAGCTTTTAGATGACCTGATTTGAGCCACCAGCAAATGCCACTGTGGTTTCAGCAACCTTTAAGCCTCTGAGTAATATGAATATGGTTGCTGCAGGAAGTGGAGGTAAAGTCTACAGATGGGCACCTTCTGTTCTCTCCTTGCCAGACCTGAGAGGAGCTCTGCTCATCACCTCCATGGCCTTCCAGCTGTACCAGGGCTGGCTGGCAGATTCATTGGGACAGAGGTGAAGCCTCGAGAAATGGGATTAACAATGTCTACGGTGCTGATAAATCACCCCCCTCTTCTCCTTTCTCAGACTTCCCATTTGCAGCCCTTATCATGTCACAGTCCGTGCAAGTTCTTTAACATGCAATTTATTTGCAGTTGGTGCTCTCTTTGTTACAGGAGGAATCCCTACAAATGGGATGGGAAGGCTTAATTTGAATGATTGTGGGCTTTGAGATTGATAACTCTCAGAAGTGTCCTCTATTTTTTAGGTTTACCATGCATGGCTGGAAAATAGCTGAAATGGGATATCTGCAAGAAGGAAGGGACCTGTTTAAAGAGTTTTTATGCAATTAACAAACGAACCTGAGAAAAATGACAATTCTGATGAACTTCAAGGTATCACTCACGACTAAACACTTAGACCGTCCCATCTCTGTTCAGAAATGTCTGAATCAGTGATTACAATGCTTGTTTATTTAACACAGGCCTGTGTGAGTGTGTCACTGTTGCTGTATCAGTGACTCATGGATAATCCCCCCCCTTTGTAGCTTTCTGTGGACAAGTGTTACATGTCCTCCAGTAACACCTGATCCTGAACAGCAATTTCAGAACAAGCCGAAGGAGGGTAACTGTGCAAATATCACTGACTGGCAAAACAGCTGCTTGCGCTGCCTGAAAGCTGCTGATCTCAAGGGAAACCTTCCTCATAACAATGAAAGTGATCCCTGAAAACTGCCAACATGGGGAAGGACTTTGGCAACAGAAAATAGCTTAGTTCAGCCTAGAAAAACACAATCCAAAATCTGTAGTTGTATTTAAGTGCAGTTTATTCAAGACAGTTCTTGATCATCTTTTTGTCTCAGAATCTCAGAGGAAACATCCAAGGTAAAACAGCCAAGAGCCCCAAACTGCCTTATACCTCCTCCCTCTCAAATTGCCTCTCCCCAGGAACTCACTAAGGGAGCTTTCCACACTGTAAGTTTTTGAGACTCATTGCATTCCTCTTAGTATTCTGTTTGTATCAAAATAAATTATTTACATGAGTCATAAACGACCTGCACAGCTTTTGAAATGCAGAGTCCTGATTTCATTTGCACCAGTGGAAAGCAGAGACAACTTAGTACAGTTGTCTATGGGAGCTCTTGGGTGTGAAGCTGGGACCTGATCCAGGACTAGTGTCCCTACAGAGCATTCTTTCCCAGAAGATTCACTTCTGGTGTTTTCCGTCATTAATGGAATACCATCCTTATATGAGTGCTTTCTTCTAAGCTAATGGAGCCAGCCAGGCTTTAATTGATTGCAACGGAAAGACAATCCCTGGAAAAAATAGAGGACTTTATTCACTGTAGAATTACAATTTTTATATCTTTTCATTCCTTAATATCCAAATACCACTGTTCAAAATTACACAAAAAAAAATAAGTTATCCAAGCTCGCACATGATAGTTCAGGTGAGCTGAGCAAGGGGCAGATCATAATTCCATAGTTTGCCTTTATCCAAATGAAGGTATCATGGAATAAATGTAAGAAAAAGAATAAGAACAAACTGTTATGATGTTTTCTGCAAGAATACACAGCTTTCAGTTTATCTATCCAAAATTTCATTAACATATATTCTTAGGAAATAGGTCTGAAGTACCACGGTTTCTTGTGGGATTTCACGACGACTCTTAGTTTTTTTAATGCATCATAAAATCTGTAAAATGAAGGCTTCTTTAACATTGTGCATAAAATACTGCATTACTTTTTAGTAAAAGGCAGACAATTATTAATTTCAACCCAGCACCACATGGTTGTTATTAGCACCATTTATGACATACATTGTAGATGGATTTGCTCAGACTTAGGAAGACCTTCAAATATTTGAAATAAGGTTGTCACAGGAAATCTTGCCTAAAGTTTTCTCCTGGTAACTACAGAAAAAAATAGTATTGTGTAGGAGGCGTGTCCAAGGCACGGGGGACGTGCTGGGGCAGAGAAGCCCAAAGGAGTATGCGTCTAAATGGATAACCCTATTGGTTAGAAGGTCACGTGGTTTTAGGGGATAAAAAGCAAGCGCCGAATTTGAAATAAATCTCTTTGTTATCCACCTCACAAAGAGCGTGCATCCTTCTTTATTATATAAAGGTATAACGACACGTGGTTCCTACACGTGGCGCATCGGACGGGGACATGAAACCTATATTAGGATAGATTAAAATATCCTGGATCAGGCAAAAGATCGGTAAGCCCCGAGTATCGTCTTAATTATCTGAAGGCGGGGGCTTTTCACTGAAAAAAACCGAGACGCCTGTAAATCCGTTGTCTCAGTAGCGCATGAGAAACGGGAATTAAAATACTGAGCTCAAAAAATATTAGGGATAGTGCACAGGAACAAGAAGAAAGAAGAAAAGAAGCCGAGAGATTGGAACAGCGGACAGCCAGAGAGAGCGGAGCAGGGTCTAGCATCCACCGAGTCAGGCTGAGAGGCAGCGCCAACATCCAGCACCCAGCCAGGGCTAATCCCTGAGCGGCACCGTGTCCGCAGCTCAGAAACCCGGGCGGTGGAGCACACTAAAGCCGCCGGGAAAACCCGTGCCGCCCGCCGCGGCCACCAGCAGCTGCGTGAAATCAAGCTCCGCTGCCGCCCTCTAACATCCCCGGCCCCACTGCCAGACCCCGGGAAGCCACGGCATCGGCGGCACCTTTCCAGCCAGCAGAAAGCGCTGTCAATGCCCCCGCCCGCGCACGGCCACTGGGCGGCTGCCGCCGCTGCGGGACCGGACCTAGCGCCTCGTTGCCTAGCAACCTCGGCAAAAGCCAGCGTTTACAAAAGGCGGGTGCAAACGGCTGAGCCACGCGTGTGGTCCGCCGCCGCCTCCCTGCGCCCTCAAGCCGCCGGGGGCTCATGCTGCGTGCCGCCGGGACCGCCGAACAGAGACCAGCGCCGCCTTAACACCGCGCCGCCACACCGCGACCCCCGCCGCAGCGCCGGAACCCCCATACCGCCCAGCGGACCGTGGGAGCCCCGCAGCCACCTCCTGCCGACCCACGCATGCCGATAGCCACTGTGTGAAGCCTCCACGCCAAGGAGAAACCCACCAGGAGCAACGCAGACCCCGAAAGAACCTCCCGCCGCTTCCCGCCACCGCAGCACCGAGGAACAGCCATGCCGTGCCGAGAAGCCCCCCGCTGCAGTATTGTGTCTCTGATCTCCCAAGCCGACTGTGAATCCCCTCAAAACATACTTTCCACACCTGGGCTGTCGCTGCCCTTACAAAGAGTGAACAGGAGCTGGTAAGACACTAGAGGGAAGTATAGGCGTCAACACTTCTCTTGCCTCTGATTGCTATCAAAAGAATTACCTGGATGTACAGCATTCAGTACTTTTGAATGCATTCCTAAGAGATGTATTGGTCAGAAGCAATAATAAAAGTAGTTTCCTATTCCCCTTCTATGAAAAAATATAAGGAAATGGTGGTGAATTATCAGATGGCAGCGCCTCCACCCTCCTGAAAATACAGGACTTATTGCTCAGGAATACTAAGTTTCCACTTGCCACCTTATAGAGATTCCTTAAAAGGAAAAGAGAAAAAGGAAAATACTATTTTAATGCCATTCTCAGTGGCTGCTGTTCTGCTTGTTCAGCTCTAGTCAGCTCATCAGTTCATGCTCAGCAGTTGAAACTCAAAGTGATAGTGTGACCTATATCCATGGAGATTTATATACATAAATACAAGCACAAGTTATGTGCTTCTTTTGGACATAAATGATATGAATCTATTCTCCACAGGGAAGAGTTCAAAACCATGAAAAAGCCAAAAGGTTTTCCATAGATTGTCCCCTTTCTACTCTGCCCCAGTGCAGGAATAACAGCATGCTATTTTCTATTTCAGGGAAGGGAAATGCTGGATTTTTTAGCCTAAGCCAAGGGATTTCCTTTAACTAGGAATTTGTAGTGGGGTGACCATGGCTGGATGCCAGGCACCAACCAAAGCTGCTCCATCACTCCCCTCTGCCACTGGGCAGAGGAGAGAAAAATATAACAAAAGGTTCATGGGTTGAAACAAGGGCAGGAAGAGATCCCTCGGTCAGTTCATCACAGGTTGTTCCTGCCGCTGCTTAGGGAAAAAAGTCCTTCCCCTGCTCCCTGTGGGGCTACTCCCACGGGAGAAAGTTCTCCATGAACTTTTGCAGCGTGAGTCCATCCCTTGCACAGGGTCACTCCTGATGGGCTCAGCCTTGGCCAGCGGCAGATCCGTCCTGGAGCTGTATGGAATTGGCTGTCTTGGACTCGGAGGAAACCTCCAGCAGCTTCTCACAGAAACCACCCCAGAAGCCTCCCTGCCATCAAAACCTGGTATCTTCCTTTATCTACCTTTGTCTTCCAGGCTTCTTTCTCCTTCACACTCCACTTGTCTCTAACAAGTTACTTTACGCCGCTCATACTCTTTATAAACAATGTACAGTATGGTGCAGTAGAGACATCTAGTGACTATTTCATGTAATTAAAACGCAAAGGATTGCTGTAGGAGGGAAAAATAAACTTCTTCCAAACCCTTAAAATACCCATCTTTACATGCTCTCCTCAAATCCACTAACAAAATAATTTGCCAGTTCTGGGCTAATTAATACACAGGATGGAAAAAATGATCAAACATCACTGGCTTCTGTGTCTCCAGAGCCTCTTTCCTCCTTTACCCAGGTGTCTTCAAAAACCTTGGATGCTACAATAAATAAATTTAGCCTAGCTTTGCATTGCTGGCACCGAGGACACCGTTTAGTGTTTAAGTACCAATACAAATCCCTTCCTCATATTATTTTGCTAAAGAATCTTCCTCAGAACATCTTGGCTGCAAAGCCAAGCAACAAATGTCTTTTTCAACTGAATTACCACTTACCTGCTAAGGGAAGGGTGGGATGTTGGAATTAGAAGGGGATGGATTTTGCAGCTGGAAGGGGGTTGGAATTAGGTGATCTTTAAGGTCTCTTCCAACCCAAACCGCTCTATAATTCCATGTTCCTTTGAACAGAAATTCTTCAACCCTGAGATATTCTGCCCTTTAGGTGCCGAAATCTAAGCTGTCCATCAACATCTACTTTCCAATTAGTAAAGAGAAATAGCTACCTCCATGATCCTAGCACGTTCTCCTGAAAGGTCAGAGGAATGGTCCCTGAATGTCTCCTGAGGGACCAGCTGAAGGAGGCAGCAGGAGCAAGATGTGTCCTCCGTTCCTGCAGTGTCCCAGGCTGCTGCTGAAGGACAGGACCTGGCTCCAAGGAAAGAGCTTTGTATGTGACCGCTCCATCAGTTCTGTCAAGTGCATGAAATAATGAAGATCAACCTGATGGTGCTTGTCTGTCTTGCCAGAAACCTCCTCTCTCAAGAGGAAGACTCCTGAATCAATGAACATGAACTAGGTCATTCATGATGGGCCAGAGCTACTAAAAAAGTAAATGTAAAGAATAATAAATGTACATGTAATAATCAAAAAACCTGTTTGGCTTCAGACTGAAAGAGGGGAAATTCAGGTTAGATGTAGGGAAGAAATTCTTCCCTGTGAGGGTAGTGAGGCCCTGGCACAGGTTGCCCAGAGAAGCTGTGGCACCCCATCCCTGGAAGTGTTGAAGGCCAGGTTGGATGGGGCTTAGAGCGACCTGGGCTAGTGGAAGGTGTCCCTGCCCATGGTAGCGGGTTGGAATGAGATGATCTTTAAGGTCCCTTCCAACCCAAATGATTCTATTACTCTATGATTAATACAGAACTTTTCAGTTACCAGTGTTGTGAAAGCCCATTCTCAACACAGTTCAGTCATTTAAGCTGAAAATGCTGAAGTCATTCTTCTTTCTTTCATTCATACTTCTTCTATGGCTGGTCCCAAGAGGTCAAAATATTGCATTTCTTGACTTACCATCATGATAATTCCAAAGAACTGTGTTGTCTGTCTTTAATGAGAAAATTTGATGACCAACATGAAGAGGAATAATAGATCAGACTCAGCCCTGGTTTAATTCTGAGTTTAATAATGCCACTGGGATATGAGGACTAGCATGTGGTGTAGAGCTGATTGAAGAGCAGAAATTCCCCTGGGAGAAGAATTCAAAGTTTTGCTATAATTTTAAGTTACCATAAACTCAAAAAAAAATAGAAATTTCTATGAGGATGAAAATCCAAAGGAAAAAAAAAGAAAGTTGGCCTTATAGCAACATTTTCAAACCTGATTTTTAAAATTAATTTTATTCTTCATGAAATAAATTTAAAGAAAATTTAAATGCAGAAAAAAATTTTTTTCCAAACTCTTGCAATTCGTTTTTTCAGCAATAAAAACCTCCCTACATCATTGTTTCCTGAACTACTGAAGTTTAGGAGGAAGTGATCTGATAATCACAAACTGAACAATCTAATCACAAACTGAACAATCTAATCATCACGATCTGAGTTGAAACACATTTTAGTGTCCAGTTGGTTTGAGGAGGATATGAACACACTCAGCATGTTGCCAGCTTGAGTTCCAAACAAAAATTAGATGTGGGCTGAAGGTCCCATTTTATGAGAAAGTTGATCAAAATCACAGCTTTAATAGAACATACACCATCAGAAGGGAGTAAGAATGAAGAACTGCTTACCAAAAGCTACAAGGTGAGAATTTACATTTGAAAAAAAAGGGGTTTGGTTTCCTTCCGTTTTACAGACATCTAAACAGTTGTTTTGACCTCATGGAGAGCAGCCAAAAATAGGGGATGGTACTTTTTCAGTGAGTCCATTTTGATTGCAGGTCTGAAAGCAGCTTTTCAAAATGGCAGGTGAGGTGGTTTATGCTGAGGTACCACCCAAGGAAAGAGTACATTTCACTTCAGAAACTTCAGATACAGGTAAAAAAATGCAATAATGTTAATAATATTAATACCATTCATAATTTAATGTTGCTTCATTTCCCTCTGCTCGATGCCACGTTTCATTCTTTCTTAGATCATTCAGAAGTCATGTTGAAAGCATTTTGATAACTGTTAATAACCTCCCCTGTTTATTATATATCTCTTTGCTTGGCAAATTCATGTTTATTAATAGAATAAATACTGAATTCTAGCAAAAGTGAAGACTGACCTTTAAAATCTCATTCTGGATTTCAGTAGTATGGCTGAAATGTTCTGTTTCTGAAAAAAGTTAATGTTCAGACATGGAAGATATTTACACGGATTATTGGAAACTCATTGACAGCTGAATGGACTTCTTCCTCCTGCAGTACACTTCTATTTTATGTCTTAATTTGATTTCTTTCTTTGACACCAGAAATATTTTTAAATTCTAAAATGATAGTTCTGTTTCTAGTTTTTCTTCTCTTTCTTTCTTCTTTCTCTCTCTCTCTCTCTTTTTCTTTCTTTATCTGTCTCTGTCCCCCTTTTTCATTTCTAAAAGTTCTATGGCGAGAAAAATGCAAGTCAAATTTTAATAGAAGTCTCTGTAATTTTGAAAACTGTTAGCCCTCCAATTTGTGTATGACCTACTGATACCTTGAACTGTAAAACTGATTACTCAAAAATTTTATTTTCAAGTAATAAAGTGCAAAATATAGCCACTCATGATGGATAAAAGCAGGAAATAATTCATGTTTTTAAGACATATATTTTACCAGTATGAGATGCTTGGAAATTCAGTATCTAAAAATTTTTTGTGGACAATTATAAGGCTGAATAAGTAACCAAATTTCATGCAAAATATTTTTCTTATGCTTTAGAGTAGGACAGCATGGTATTTTGAAAAAAATCTTTTCAATTGCAATAGTAAAATATCACCAATTCTTGTCACTTCTCCTAATCTTGCATCCCTTTTGGTGTCCTAATAAATGCTTTATTTTAATATTATCCTAAAACACTGACTTCCACAGGCTGTTTGTAGTATCTTGCATGAAGAAATACTCTAAATTGATCTGGAATATGACATCTATTAACAGCATCGGTGTGTGCTACTGAGATATAGTGAAAAAACCTCACCTATCTTTATAATTAATATTTTTTCACATTCTTATGTTTATAAAAATTTCCATTCTTACAACCTCTCTCTTCGATTTCTGTGTGTTCCATTGCTTTCATACTTGAGAGCCCGAGTGCAGGAAACTAAACTCTCATCTTCTGCCAAACTCTGTTAAACTGTTCTGACTCCTTGGCAGCTGCACGAGAAAGATTTTTTTAGAAAGTTCTAAAAGAATGGGTTAGATTCCACATTTTTTGTAAGTCTGAGGTAGATCTCAGCAGCCCTGGCACCCTTAGGACGTTGCTTTTCTTCGGGCCAAAGCTTGGTGTTTGCCATTACAGAGAGTTCAGAGCAGGGATGTTACCTATCACCCACCTGCCTGAAAACACTCAAGAGACCTTGCGGTCTTAATCCATACATATTTGACATTAAGTCATTGATACAGCAAGGCTAAATTTGCTCCTTTGAGACAAAAATTATAACGTAGGCCATAAAAAAAGGGGTGTTCATACTGCCCTACCTGTGAGCATTTTCTTGTTACACACTTCAATGTTTGTGCTGCCTTACCTGATTTTGTTGCTCTAAGTTTGCTTTGCTTCCCCACAGCCACTACACTTGTCCACTAGTTAGCTTGCAACCTGCTTTTCCTCTGCCTTCAGCTTCTGCTTCCTTGACTTTTTACAAGAGGAGGACAGAGCTTTTAACCTGCAGGCCTGGACATGTCCTACATTTTGCACTGCTGAAATTTGCATTTGCTCGTCTTCCCCATGGCACTTCAGAGAAAAATCTGTTTGGTTTCTCTCTTAAGATTGAAAAAAAAAAACAAACAACAACTTATTTCATACACTTTCAGCAATCAAATTTGATGGAAGAAGCTCCTGGGAAATGAGGCAAAACATGCAAAGCAGGCAACCTCCAAGGTGTTGTGTTGCAGTTGATGTAAAAATATAGCTTCTTCCTTCCTTCTGCTGCCACACCTACCGAAAACTGCTGTGAAACATGTCCTGTCGCTCACCTACTCTGATAGTTCATCCTTGAATTTAATATCACCCAATGGAGGATAAACTGTGTCACAGGGCAGTTCCTCATCTCATTACACCTGCAGTTATCTTTCTAGTGTTACCTCTTCCCACAAGCTTTCCTGACTGCACAAAATTGCTGAATTGGGCCAATGGTCCTGTAGACATCCCCTGGGCAGTGAGATACCTTCTGGACACACCTTTAACTATGTGAGTTTGAAAACACTATCTAGGTGATGCAACTCAACTAAATAATAGAAGTCAGGTACCTAAACATCATCTTTGCCTTCCTTGGGCTTTCCATGCAGCACTGGCCACTGAAAGCCAAAGAATGGGTTGTTTTTGCAGGGATAGTGAGAGAGATCTCCGCTGTTCTGCAGTGTAAGCATCCACACGTAAGAACAGACAAGTGTGGGCAAGGCCTCCAAAGATAGGGAAAGCTCCTATGAGACAGGAAATCTTAGTTCTTATGGTTAAAGCAAAGCAGTTTTAGCAAGCTACATGCCTTCTTGGGAAAATGAATGGCTTGCTGCTGAAAACCCTGCTGCCAATTCCTCTTCCAGCCCACCTTGCACCTTATTGTTAGCTAATCTGGTGATTGAGCTCTTTTGATAGTCCAGCAGACGAGAATTCTCCACTACTGAGGCGAGGAAGGCAGAGAAAGTAATTTGCCAGGCATTTTCAGACTTTTGAGGAAACCCACCCTGACAAGATTTTTTGTGCTGTTGGTTGTAAAAATCTTGTAATACACAGTGAAGCACTTTTTTTACTGGGTGCAACCAGGAGTGTCACAACCATTCCAGTGGTTACTGGGGCATAGGAGGGTTTTCTACTCATTGACCACCAGAAAGGGAATGGGAAGATCTCTGTCCTGTCACATTTGAAAGCCTGATGTAAGACTGTAGAAAGTTCTGAAGTGCCTGCCTCAGGCTCCATGCATGGAAAGCAGTGACTGGAGGAAGATCATGTGATGACCAGCCATTAATAAAAATCTCATTTAAACACATGGAAGGATAAAATTGAGGAAGAAAAATCCGTGGATGAAATGAAAACAGTATGTTTATATTTTACATACATTTTAAAATTATGTTTCATTCATTAGGGATGGGAAAATAGCCTGTCTTTGCTCTATGCACATGCTTTGTTCCAACAGGAATTGTGCTCTTCTTTGTGAAAGAGGAAACAAGACAAAAAGCATATTTTGTAACCATGTACAAGATCTGAATTCAGTAGGAAAAAGTTTATTGAGAAATAAACAGGAGAAAAAATTAATTCACTGAAAAGAAGTTGTCATTGATTAACTTCTGCTTAGAGGTTGACAGAATGTATATATGTGTGTAAAAGAAGAAAAAATAGAATTATTATTAGAGTAGATCACTGTGTGACAACCTATGGTCACCTAGAAGGGTTTTTTAAAATTTTCATAGATTTAATGACTGAATAATATTGCCTTATTTTAATTTATTTTGAAAAACTGCACAGTAAGGCAATTATATGCATGAAGTCTCCTAGTAATTTCTTTTTAGCACATTTACTCAGTGACAGAAAAAAAAAGTAATAAAGCAACGTCTCTTGCATGTTGTTGCTCTTCTCACTTTCCCAGAGAGGGTCTGATGCTGCAGGGGATTGAGTGCAATGAGCATGGCAAGGGCTGGCCTTGGGCAGGTTCTAATTGCAACACTTTTTGTTCCTGCAGGTGATCCAATCACATATGCTGAGGTGAAGGTGGAATGGAGATCTGACAGACCTGACAGCACATCCAAAATTACACATTCAGGTACTGCAACACCGCAGGACACTTCACCTTTTCTCATTGCATTTTATCCTCTTTGTATATCTCTTTGTATTACACACAGTGGAGGAGTTGCTTAGGGCTAAGTGCCCAAAGAGATGTTGATATTAGGAAGAAATTCTTCTCTGTGAGGGTGGTGACACCCTAGCACAGGTTGCCCAGAGAAACTGTGGCTGCCCCATCCCTGGAAGTGTTCCAGTCCAGGTTGGATGGGGCTTGGAGCAACCTGGGCTAGTGGAAGGTGTCCCTGCCCATGGCAGGGAGTTGAAATGAGATGATCTTTATGGTCCCTTCCAACCCAAACCGTTCTGTATTTAAAACAAAACTGAGTTACTTTTCAAAGTGATAGCCAGGAAGCAAAAATTCTGGACAGTGTTTTGACAAGTGTCAGAAAAAATGTGTCTATCACTTCTTAAGTTAAAATTTTAAGATATATTAAATTTTCTCAAACTGTGTAAGTAAATTTTGTTCTGCAAAGTGAAATCATGTCTTGGATATGAGTTTTAGCTCTTGTGTGTGAGGTGAAAATGAAGTAGAGAATGAAAGAAAATATTCCATTCATGCAAGGTAATAAGAGCATTTAAGATATTTATAGAGAAAAGCGGTAGCTGCGGCAAATGCTAGTGGGAACAGGTATTTCCACTGGGGTTTTAATTTGGCCTTACAACAAGGAAAAGAAACTGAAAGCTTCAGATGGTTTTTCTGATTAAAAGTGGTGGTTGGGCAGATGAGAGAGTAGGACAAGTGGAGATCTCAATCTGGCTGTTACAAAGGCAAAACCAATTCACTGCTTTCATTGAAATGCATTTCATTAATAATGATTTTATCCCAGTGAATGCAGGATGGGACTGCAGCATGAAAAGTGTGGTCACTAATACAGTTTTGATATATGGCCATCGACCCATCTGGTTTTTAGCTGCCTTTTTATAGCCCTCAGTCCTCACTTCCTCCCTCTGATTCTGTCTACACTGTCCAGGTTTTCAGAATTTTGTTCAAGGAATATCAATATATGCTATAAATATGGAAAATTTTTATAGAAAAGCTCTGTCCCTTCACATTCTTCACTACAACCTCTTTAAAACCACTGAAGTCAGATGTATGTTCTAATTCTCCATTAGATTAGGGGGTGGTTTACATGGAAAGTATGAAGGAATGGGGATCTAATGAACACAAAGATCCTAGTCAGGATTACAGTTGGAGCAGAAAATGATGGAGACAGGGATTTAAAGACCATAGAAACAAGTGTTTCTTTGTTGTGCTTAAAAATTATGATAATCTGGAAAGAGTCTCTAGAATTTCAAATTACTTATAACACCTTTTTAAAGCCTGAATGTGAACTACAAGATTTCCCTGTGGGTCTTCAGTTTTGTAACCTCAGGAAAATAACACAACCATTGCAAGGCATTTTCCAAGGAAAAGGCAGGGTATATTTCAGAGTGGGAAGCACTGGCTGTGCTGTGTGCACATGGCAAAATGTTGACATGACAGGGTTGGCAAATCTGTGCTCTGCCACAGAAGGTAAGAGGTCACATTTTTAGGTGTTTTCTCAACAGCTATGATGATAAAAATTAGGAATGGCCAGGAAAAGGGCTCTTCTGCCCCTGAAAACATGATTTTATGTATGCACACAGGTTTGTATACATATAAACCTACATACATATACAGGTGTTAGATCTACAGCACCCAGTGTAACACACTCCTGCTGAAGGCCTGGTACAGTGATTTTGTATCCTCCCATAACTCAGAACAAAAGTTGACTTGCTTTCTGCCTGTGGTGAGACTCATGTCCCTTGTCCCTTTGGCAGTGACCTGCTTGGAGAACTCACACTGGTGTTATGTTGTTTTCGCTCTGGTCTTCACTGCAGTGATTCTGTTCATCACTGTCATCCTCTTGGCAGTGAAATGTCCCAGCCTCTCAGGTGGACGCTGACGTCTTGTTGACACACAGGGTAAGCCATTTTTAACCGTGTCCTATTTTCATACAACACATTTGCATTTATCAGATGAGGTGCAAGGAAGCTCCCAAACCAAATGCTGGGTTGTTCAGAGAATCACAGAGGATGCTGAGTTGGAAGGGACCCACAAGTCCAAGTCCTGGCCCTCCTGGCCCATCCCCAAGAGTCACACCATGGGCCCAAGAGTATCATCCAAACACTCCTTGAGCTCTGTCAGCCTTAGTGCTGTGACCACTGCCCTGGGGAGCCTGTTCAGTGGCCAGCCACCCTCTGGTGAAAGAGTCTCTTTCTGATATCCAACCTAAACCTCCCCTGATACAACTTCAGGCCATTCCCTCAGGTCCTGTCACTGATCCTCACAGAGAAGAGATCAGTGCCTGCCCCTCCTCTTCCCCTCACAAGGAAGTTCAGTCTGGGATTTGAAGGCAATCAGGATAACAGTTGTTCAATTCAGACTAGGAATGGCAGTGGACAGAGAAATCCTCAGAGAAATCCTTCCCATCCACATGTAGCCCTTACATAGAGCCACAAAACATGTTTAATCGCTCTTCCAGGTCGCTCTCCCTGGAAGTTGTCACTGAGTGGCTCCCTTGTGATAGCTACATGACCAGACCTCCATCCCAAAGCATCCCAAGTCTTTCTATGGTTCTCATGGCACAGAGGTACCCTCTCTTTACTCATAGGACCCTCACAGCAGGTTAATCTTCAGTGAGATTCTCTAATTCTAGTAACTTTTGTCTCTTTTATTTCCAGATAACTCAGCCCAGGAGGGTTCTGCTTGTTCAACAGAACAGGACATAATGCTTGTTTTCTTTTACATGATTTTCTCTGAAGAGACTTGTATGAAAGAAGACGTGCCATCAGTCCAATCACTCTTCAGTTATGTCATCCCAGATCTCTGTTAAACCTCTAACCTCTCCATATCTGGGCAAGACATATATTAACTTTATTTGGAGTTTTCTTAAACCTATAATACCAGCAACCATCCAATTATATCAATGTGTGTAGCAAGGCCTGGGTTCAAGCTGCTGCATCAAAAGTTGGATTTGGGTCTTGTTTAGACTACAAAAATGACCCGATGGACTGCTTGGAGACCTACATTTAATTTACATCTGATTTGATTCTGCAATACTTTGCAATACAGATAAGCTTTTAGATTGCATTATGTGCAAGTGCAAAAATTCATGGACAAAACAGGGAATGTCAAAGGTTGCACTGATCTTTTTTATAAAGCCCAGGTTTAGACTTGATTTTTCTTCCCTTGACAGCCTTCAGTGATATTTGTATGAGAGGGCTATTGAAGATGCAAGAAACTATATTCATTTAGTAGAGAGGTCTCAGTCTCATCCCTTCATTGGCTTGAATAAAATTATTCTGTTCTATTTGTCCAGAAGAGTGTCTCACAATATATTCATTCTGTCTTGGGGCAATAATTAATTTTGTATTCATTTGGGGTTTTTTTTCCCCAAATGCTGTAGCTTCAGTTAAAACAGAGTCCTCCTCTGGATGCACCCCAGGTTCAGATGTATTTGTTGGTAATTATTATTATATTGTCTGGTTTTATGTTATTTTCAGTTCTTATCCATTATAACTTCTTTGGGGCAGGCTGATATCAATGATTTGCAGACCCTGAGCAGGAGGAGGCTGCATAGCAAATATTTCTATAATTGTTCCTTGCATCTAAGCTTATCTGTACTTAACATGTGTTGTTGCTGTTGTTAATGTACCCCATCTCTATAGTGAAATCAATAAAGGGATTTAGTCAAGCACTTGATACGCTGGTGTTTGTTATTATGTTAGTCAGACAGGAAGAAAAATAACATTTAGTATTTGTATGACCTTCGAATTGTTGTCATGAAGGTCCTGGCACCTAAGAGCCAACCATTTGCACTGGGGGGACAATGGGGTAAGCACCGACAATGGGGTCTGCGCTGGTTTAAAGGTAAACCAGCAGGGAAATGAACTCAACTCAAAGGAGAGATTATAAGTCAGAATAACAATTTAATAAAATAATACAATAAGTACAATTATACAGATAAACAACTGGTTTTAACCCACAAAACCCAAATGTATAACCCAGCACCCTGGGCCATGAACAGAGTGGTGTTCTTTGGGCCCCCTGAGTCCAAAGTAAAAGGAGAGGGGAAAACCTGTTGGTGAGAGTGCTGGTGCAGTCTGGTCAAGAGTGGTGATTGCAGTCCAGTCGAGAGTGACAGTTGCAGTCTGATTGAAAAGTGGTGGTTGCAGTCCAGTCGAGAGTGGTGGTCTGCAGTCTGGTTGAGAGCGGTGATCTGCAGTCTTCCTCTGGATCCCACGAGTGGTTCCAAAGGTCCCAAGACTCCAAGATTATATTTTCTCCAGTTCAGGCAGGAATGCTCAGTACTTCCCTCAGGGCGGGGAGTTCCACAAAAGAGTGTGAGGAGAGGGAGGCATCCTCCTATCTTGCAGGCCTCTTAACACCTAGTTTGTAGCCTGAGGAGTCAGGCTGCTCTGGGCAGAAGGTGTAAATAGTCTGTTGATACCAGTTTCTGGGAAATGGCATGGAAGGCTGTAGAATACACAGTTTTGGGTTACACCCATACAGTGATGAACTGATCCCAGCTGTTCTAACTAGGACAGGGTCACTGGCCACAGATATGACATTGGGCATATTACACATGACATCAAAAAATAAACATGTGATTGTAAATCTGCCACTGAGGAGCTGTCTCTCAGCTTTGTTTCTTGCCCCTGGAGGTTCCTCAATTTCTTATATTGCATTCTCTCTTCCTCTGGCTGCAGGCACAGCCTGGAGCTGTGAATGACATTGATTGCTGCTGCCCACGCTTGGCTGGGTTTTTTCCCCGGCCTTTCAGCCATTCTCTCATCCCCTGGCTGAGAAGCCCCATCCCTTTTATTCCTGAACACAGTAATGAATGTGTTAATTAATTTAATTAATTAATTAATTAATTAAAAGAATGCAAACAAGCCATTAGATGTGTAATCTGCAGGACCAGCAGGAGTGACAAAATCCCTTTGTTTTGACCGGTTTTGCAGGGAAGCGAGTTTATGGCACACCTGTTTTACAGATCTTGCTACTCACCCTCTTTTTTTTTCAGACTTAACCTTGCCCTTCTCTCTTCAAGAAAAAGATACAGCCCAGAAATCCCAGAAAGCCAGAAGCTGGAGCCAAGACACAGGCAAAAATAAGAGACTTGACATTTAGCAAGTGGAAGGTGAGCAGGTAGAAATATTAGGTGGGCAGTAGAAGAAAGCACAAGGTGAAGGTAACATGAAGCAATCAGTGAGGTGTCAGAACCAAATACTTTTAATAATCCTACATTTTTTTAAATAGTTGAATAAGGCTCTATCACAGAGGAAGACTCCATAACCAGTATGTCCAGAGAGTACCATCTCTTTTACCCTTCTGCTTGCAAATATCTTCATCCAACAGCCTCTCAGTTACCCTGGGTCATGCACTCCTCAGATTTATACAGTCTGGAGAGAGAAGAGGGGAAATTTTATGGTAATTTCCAGGATATTTGCTTCTTAGCTTGTCCCTTTGTCAAATATAAAGACAGATAGGACTAAGGGGTTTTATTGTTTCTAGCTTTTTTCATCATCCTAAAAATACTAAAGATTTCATGTCTGGTCTCCTAGTTTAGTCAAAGAATCTCTTGGAGGTCTGAGAGATGAGGTAGTGTGCTATATTATGCTGGAGGTTGGAGAAATAGCTAAGCTTTTATCCATTTCCATTCTCCATCTGTAAATATACTATATAAATGTACTATGGAAATGAAATAAGCAGAACCCCAGCCCCCTGTTTAACAGTATCCAAATATCCTTCTCATTTGACATATTATTCTTTTTGGCAAGTCAAAGATGAATGGGAATGAAAAGCAACAGCTCTGGTTGATCACCAAGACAGTGCTTCAGCTCCCCAGACACAGACTAAATATGCTGGGACCCTGAAGAGCATTGCCTGACCTGTCTTCTTCAGTGCCCCATCTCACTTGGTTTTCCAGTGTGACATGTTTTTCTTTGCTATTAGCTCCAAGCTGCTGTCCCAGGCTGAAAGCCATGTGAGGACAAACAGAATTGTGGGTCTAGATAACAAAAAGGACCAAAGGAGATTACACACAAGAGAAAGCCTTTAGGGCTATAGGCCGCAAAAGTAGGTGCTTTGAGCTGTAGGAGCATTTTGTGCCCTTTAGGAATGGCAATAGAAGAGGAATGAGTAGGCAGAAGGGGAAGGGAAGATAGTAAAATCTTTCAAGATGCCAAGATGCTGCTACACTGGTGGCTGTGAGTGAAGGTTACCACAGGTCCTGTGACAGATCTGTGGTTTTTTTTCAAATGCGAAAATCACAAAATGTGCCACCTAGATTTGAGAAGAAAGCCCTTCTAAAACTGGGGCTTTCGCGTGTTTCCAAGTTGTCTCTGTTTGGTTTCTTTGGATGACAGCAACCTTTCTATCACCAAAAAACTGCTACAGAATCGCCTCCACTGATGAATCCTTTTGACTGATTTCTTTCTGTCACTATTACCTGCTAGTGCCTGCTATCACTGTTACATAGCTTATTTTATATGGTCACCAGAAATACTCTCTTCCTGCAACTACAGGTGTAGGCAGAAAATAAGTGATTGTTTCACTCCCTGGTTATCTGCTGTGTGACAGACCACCACCTTCAGTGGTCCCTGAACATCCCAGGCAAGAGGGATCTTCTAAGCCCCCCACTTTTCCTATCTTTGCCTTTCACTGCATCCCATTTCATACACTCTCCAGCAGCTACAAAACCTGACAGAGAAAAGGTAGGTCAGCGACTTACCATTTATCTGCTTTTCCTTCTGCAGGTCTCAGAACTCTTCCCAGATGTGAACCACTTTCTAAGACAATCATTTAAAATGACCCAAATAATAGCTAAATGTCGAATGAAACTCTCTTTTTTGTAGGCATGGAATTCCACTTGGACTCATGATTCCTCGCTATTCTTCATATTTTATGACCAGAACATGCACCAAGTGTTGATTGCCTTAACGCATCACCACAACCTGCATTAGGTAATGAGTGTAAGCAGAAGATGAGAGCAGAAAGTGTAGTGTACTTAAATATCCATTTGTACAGAGACTGTAAGACTGGGAAGAGATGTGGAATTTATACTTTAATATCAGTGTGCATGAGTTAATTGAAACATCTGAATTTGTATTACAAATTTTTCTGTTGAACAGAATAATTATTCTGCTCTTGTTCCAAGAGGCTTTACAATTTTAGATTTATGACCTGAACATGCTGCTTTTTAAAGCAATTGAAACCTGGAGTCTTTTTCTTCTGCTGGTTTGGCAATGCACCACATGTCCCTGGGGGAGAACTTCAATGCTATCAAGGAGAGGGAATAATGGTTTCAACTAAAATTACTACAGAGTGCTTGGACCCTACTTGTTAAGTTCAGGAGCAGACACAGGTCTAGTCACAAGCATAAGAGTGTGCCTTACTTATCACCTGCTTCAGGGGAAACAGGGCTGACTCACATTCCCATATCCCATAATGTGGGATCTGGACTAGATAAACAGACCGAGATCAATGGTATCAGGTTCAACAGCTGCCGGGTCTTGCTCTTGGGTCACAACAACCCCCTGCAGCTCCAGGCTGGGGCAGAGTGCCTGGAAAGTGCCCATTGGGAAAGGCCCTGGAGTGCTGGTGACAGCAGCTGGACATGAGCTCAGGTGTGCCCAGGGGGGCAAGAGGCCAATGGCACCTGGCTTGGATCAGCAATAGTGTGGCAGCAGGAGCAGGGCAGGGATTGTCCCCTGTACTGGGCACTGGTGAGGCCACACCTCAAATCCTGTATCCGGTTCTGGGCCCCTCACTGCTGGAAAGACATTGAGGGGCTAGAGGGTGTCCAGAGAAGGGCAATGGAGCTGGTGAAGGGTCTGGAGCACAAGTACTATAAGGAGCAGCTGAGGGAGTGGGGGGGCTCAGTCTGGAGAAAAGGAGGCTCAGGGGGGACCTTCTCACTCTCTACAACTTCCTGACAGCAGGTTGTAGCCAGGTGGGGGCAGGCTCCTCTCTGAGGTAACAAGTGACATGATGAGAGGACAAAGTCTTAAGCTTCACCAGAAGAGGTTCAGATTGGACATTAGCAAGAATTTCTTCTCTGAAAGTGTGATTAGACATTGGAACGGGCTGCCCAGGGAGGTGGTGGAGTCACCGTCCCAGAGGTGTTAAAGGGCAGACCAGACGTGGCACTCAGTGCCACGGTCCAGTTGACACGGTGGTGATCGGTCACAGGTTGGACTCGGTGTCCCCAGAGGTCTTTTCCAACCTAATCGATCCTGTGAAGGGAGCAGGTGGTTGCTTCTGGGTTTTTTTCTTCCCCCATCCCCACACTCCCTGTGCCCACCACACACACACACAAACACACACAAACACACACACACAAACACACACACACAAACACACACACACGCACACACACACACGCACACACACACACGCACACAGACCACACCAAAGCACGCACACAGCGCACACGCTACACTACGCACAACGCACCACACACGACGCAACGTTCCACCCACCTCACCCAGGCCGCCTCACACCCGGGCCAGTCTCGCGAGCAACCGGGCGTGCGGCGGTGGCGGGCGGGCAGCGACAGCGCGCCCCTCGCGCCAGGGCCGCGGGGCCGCCCTCGCACCGCGGCGGGACGAGCGTCTCGGCAGCACCGGCTGCTCGGAGTGTACCGGCGGCCGCTTCTCATCCGCCGCGTCTCTCCTGGGCCGCCGGCTGTCCTCCCGCCCCTGCCGCCGGCGCCATATGTGGCGAGCCCAGCAAGCAGCGAACGATCGCGCCATCGTTCAAGCGGCTTGTCGCTCAGTGCCGGCACCAACAGGTTAGAGGCCGCGGCGGGGGCGGGCCGGGTCGGCTTCTGCCGCGGTGAACACGATCGCACTTGTCCGGCGGGGCGGGGGCGGTGCGGTGCCCGCAGCCCGGGCTCGCCAGGCCCCCGGGAGAGCGGCTGGGAGAGTCCCTGCGAGAGGGGGGAAAGGCCAGGCAGCTCCCCGGGAGTGGGGGAGTCCTTCCCTACGCGCCCTCCCTCTCCTTAGGGAGGGAGGTGCAGCGCCCGCCGTGTGCCTCAAGGTTCGCTGCGAGCTTCAGCTCTGCTGCCCATAAAACCCCCCTTCCTAACCAGCGACAACACAGTGATGAGTGTGTGTTTCTTTTTCCTCTCCTTTTTTTTTCTCCTTCTTTTCTCCTTTTTTTCCTCTTTTTTTTTTCTCATTTTTTTTCCTCCTTTTTTTTTCTTTCTTGTTTAATCAGCCCGTTGTGGCACAGCCACTTCTGCGGTGATAAAAAAGTTTGTTGTTTTCTCGCCGTGTCCCGTGCTGAGTTGGGTTTTTGCCGTGTTGTGAAGCTGTTCCTCTATCGTCTGTGGCATGTGGAGGTGTGAGCTGGGAAAGGTGCCTCACCAGGTGTTGGGTGCCTTCAGCACCTCTGTGCTGCTTGTTGTGTTGGCCCTGTGATGTGCACTGTGAGCTTAATTATAAAATACACCAGGAGAAACACCTTGGGTTTGTTTTCTGGGAACAGGCATCTGGATGTCTGTCTCTGTTTCAAAACCACACTTTGAACACGAATCACGCTAAGACTCTACAGGTAACGGGCACGTGTCTGGTTTCTCAGAACTTGGAGGTGAACACTCAGTTGGTTTCTAACACAAGGATTGCTAAAACTTGCCTCTGTAATGGGGTAAAAAGGTTATCAAGGAAAGGTCCTGGTCCCATCAAGGAGGGTGAGAGAGAAAATCTTTTACGAGCTCCTGAAATTCGCTGGCACTGTGCCTAAAAGTTGAGTAGTTCTGTATGGCTGTTGTGATGCTTTTTCTCTGTTGGGATCAGAGGAGAGTTGGAAAGTGCTGTTGTCCCTACCTGGCAAGGATGGAGCGGATCGAGCAGTTCCCTGTACTGGACTCCTTGTTACCATGCTAGATTTAATCAGGTGGATTAAATCAGGGACCTGTGGTTGCTCATGCGGATCTGTCTCTCCTTTGCAGTCATGTCAGATGCTACATAGAAATAATGCAGTGCCAGTGTTGACAAAGCAATGTGGGCACAATGTTGCTGCCACTTATGGTGGGCCAGCGGGAAAGAAGTAGCTCAGGCACAGAAAACTTGTAACACTGCGGTGGTTGTTGACCTGTGAAGTCAGAGTGGGAAACTTCAACAGCTTAGACCTCACAACTCTCCTGTGCCCATCCGTCTGATCGTTCTCTTAAAGTAAAAGTTGTTTATACAATTAGTTTATCCTCTCGTGTTTGATTACATCGCTTTGTTTCCTTTTTTTTGTGTTCTCCTTAAGCAGTCCTCCCCTTTGATTTGTAGGCCTTGTCTGCTGGGGAAGAAACACGTGAGAAAGTGCAAATATTGATACGGTTCTGTATTAAAAGCTTAGTAATTTGCTTTGACTGTAGTTAATGTATAGAGTTTGGGAAGATTTGGTGTCTCTGCAGCATCTGGGCTTTCTGACTGCCTAGTCTATTTAGATATGTGCACATACACTTTGCTCGCTCTTAGTGTAAGCGAGCTTAGGAAAAGAATTCTCAAATAAATGTGTGGTTTAATTTCTGAATTATAGCGTGTTGAAACTGATACTTGAATAATTGTCTTGAAATAAACATTTGTAATCTGATATTGGTTTCTTTTACTACCAGGAATAACTTTTTGAGTTCTTGGTGTGCCTTTAGTTGTTACATAATATAGAGCTGCCTGGTGACATCAAGCTGGTGATCAGCTGCCTGATGACTTAAGGAACATGTTACAGTTATTAAGTAGGATGTATTCTGTACCCATAAAAATGTTCGTAGTCCTTAAGCTACCTAATACTGTTGACTTGAGTGTTTGAGCTTTATAGCTCTCCTGTTTTGAAGGCTTGCAAGCTCAGGCTTTATTTTGGCATAGATCTATTCCTCTGAAACTTAGTTTTTCATTCCCTTCTCCCCGGTTCTTTGCTTTGGTTGATGATGGTGTTCATGTCTGTGCTTGGACTCCCAGATCAGGGATCTGAACTGAAAACTAAGTGTGTATGTTGTGCTGGTGGTTTATCAGCTGCTGAGTTTATTATTGCAGTGTGTTTGTGGGTGTGTTGGAGGGTGGGTTGGGTTTTGCCCCAGGGTAGACTGGAGTTTATCTTGTCTCCCTTAAGTAATTTTAAGATCATGACAGTTCCAAAGTGGGCAGTCTCGTCTTCTTCTCATGGCAAACACTCCTGTTCTATCCCTTATACTCTCTTATGTTGGTATTACTGGTCATGTGACTGTGGTGTGAGTTGGACCTACCTTTGCTCTGAGTCCATATTTCTGGGCAAAGCTCGTTCCCAGTGGGATCAACAGATGTGATTATTATTGCTGATGCAGGAAAAGTAGGAAAACACGTCTGGGTATGTTGACTAGTAATGAAGAGAGTAGCTTATCCGTACCCAATAACAATGTATTACATATTTATTTATTAACACAGAGGTCTTGTGCCAGGTGGATGTTGTCCGATTTAGTGACTCCTGCTGTGGATTATACCCAGATCTCAGTATCTGCTCTTCTACAAGCATCTCAGTAAGGTCTTTGGCTCTTTTATCCCAATGTGACTCTTACTGAATCTACACTGTCATGAAATGCTTTAACACAAAATAAGCAAAAAAAATGCAATCATGTTTTAAAAACAATAGATTACTTAAGCATATCCTTCAAATTGATTTTATTGTTATTTTGATATTCTAGTTGTACCTAAATGAGTACAGAAGATACACTTTATCTGCTTTTAAAATGGAAACGATTTCTTAGGCCAACTCTGAAATTGATTTTAAATTTTTGCCCCCCAATTCTTGTTAGCATTTACATAGCAGGAAGCACTTCTAGCACTGAGAAAACTAAACAAAATGAGTCTAAATATTAATGAAACATCTATTTCTGTGGCATAGCATGATGGAAATGGCAATTTATACATTACTGTCGTAATAAAATTAGATGTCCCTACTTCCATCCCAGTCTTACAATCTACATTTTTATGCACATGAATAATTTCCACAGGTTGACAGGGAGTCCTGTAAGATCCTGAGCTGTGCTGCTTTGTGGCAACCAACTGCCAAGGTGATGCAATTGCCTTTAAGATGTTGAAATTGTGCTTATAATTGTACCAGGGAAAGGAAGAGAATCTTCAGGGATGTTTAGAACTGAACTTTTTAATACATGGGCATTTTTTTAAGCCACCTGCTCAAGAGTCTCGTTTCCCATTTGTACTCCAGGGAATTCCCTGGCTCTAAGTCTCCTGTATAAGAAGCGAGACCAGGGCTCTTCTGTTAACTTTGGTTTCAAGCAGAATCTTCTCCTTTTTTGTTGTCCCCATCGTCCTTTTGGCCTTGTAAAAAAAAGCCTAAAATAGCCAATTTAAAATGAAGTTGAGGCACTTGTTGTTTTTTAAGGAATTACTTCAAATAAAGCAGAGAATTGGGAAAAAGAGAATGAGTTCTGACTGCTTAGGTATGTGTTTTCTTAGAATATGGTATATGTGGAGTCTTATTCTTCTTTTTTTCCTGACTCTCTGTGTATCATTCTTTCACCTGAGTTTGTTTCAGGGACTCCCTTCAACCTCTCCTTTTGTCACACATTCTGTGTAGACTGTTATCTTATTTCTTTCTGCTCTATGTCAGTGAATGATCCATTTCCACATACATGGAATATGTAAATTACTTACATTATTATTTATTAAAATTAATTTATTATAATTTATTAAAATTAATAATATTAATTCTCTATTGAGAGGGTTAGAGGGGACTTGGATGTGCAGAAGCTGTGACCTCCATGTTTTCTGTGTTGGCTACCAGTCATGAGCCAAACTGAAGCTCAACCTTAAAATGTTCAGATGTTGGAAGAGTTAATGCTGGATCTGCTGGTGAACTGTGCATGTGCTTGATAAATTTGGACTGTACAAGCTAAATGGACCTACACTAAAGCAAGGAGTTTAGCCTCAAACTGCTCCTGGGCGTGTACTTGAAGCTAATTTGGGTGGATGATGTGTGAGCTGACTTGAATGCTGACTCAGGGCTTGACTCTGTGTGTACAAAAAAATAGAGGCAA
Organism: Manacus vitellinus; assembly: GCF_001715985.3. Classification (NCBI taxonomy): domain Eukaryota; kingdom Metazoa; phylum Chordata; class Aves; order Passeriformes; family Pipridae; genus Manacus; species Manacus vitellinus. The sequence continues at coordinate 2,939,713 of NW_021940729.1, read as the reverse complement.
AAATCTCTATTTAGTTCTATAGATGGAGTTCTTAACTTTTTTTTCAGCCTGTGCCCTGTGTGTCTTGTGTTCCATACATTCCCAGCTGACTTGGAATAAATCTTTTTTTTTGCTATTATCTACATAAGCTAGAACTTCCCTTGCTATATGAGGATGCATTAGATATATAGGAGAATATTAAAGGATAAAGCTGCAGATTGGAGCACTGTCAATTTGTGTGTAAAAGCTTCTCTTTGTGGAGTTATTTCTTAATAGATGCCACTGACTGTATCTATAGGTGGATGCTTTTATTGTGGAGGTACTTCTTTGCAGCCTTGACAAATACCACTGTAAAAGCATTGGTCAGATAATGAAGTGATGTCATATAGGAGTAGATGTGTGCACATGACATTAACTAGGAATAGCTGTTTCCATTTAAACTTGTATTCTTCCCTGCATTTGAAAGCTGATTTATATCAGATAATTTTTTTGGTTCTTGCTTTCCTGGGCCAGAGAAGCACAAAACTCAGAACAGCTGGAAAAGGACTTGAAAGTCGTGGTGTGCAGACCTGTAAAGTGTGTGAGATGTAGACAGACACACCTCCTGTAGGTTTGGCTGAATCTTGGAGGTCTGCCATGGTGGCAGAGGGTAAGAAATACGTGGGTTTGTCTGTGAAGTAATTGTGGACCTGATTTATTTTTAACCAGCATGTCATGGACAGTCAAAGGCTGATGTGGCAGGACGTGTGTGATGAATTATCCCAATGTCTGACAGAGGGAGGTGGGATAAGCCCTGCACGGAGTGGAGGCTTCCTTCACACGGCTGGATTTGCCTGGCTGGCCCTAAAGGTCAAGGTTTCTCTATAGGAAAGTAGATAATGATGTCATTAGCACTGCTGATACCTGCCCTGGTGTGTCATGAGCAGAGCCTGCCCTGGGGAAATGTTTCTGGAACATTTTAGTAGTGGTGAAAGTGCTGAGTTAAACCTGTGTTTGAACTAGATTGATGTGGGTTCTCTGACCTGATTTCCCAAACTGTGTACACTGGTTGGAATTGGAAATAGAGAAGGCACGCAGTCATGTGGGCAGATTATGGAACTCCTCTTGGTATTTATAAAATTGGGATAGCATGGAGTTGTCATGTCAACAAAATCTGTGAGGGTGAGTTAATTAAGTTCCATCACTGCAGGGGTGTTGGAATGACCTATAATACAACTATAAGACCTGGTTGTGCTCAAGTCCTGTCACTGATCTTTATTTTCTCCAAGGTGTGTTTTGACTGTGGAGCAAAGAACCCGAGCTGGGCCAGCATAACCTATGGAGTGTTTCTGTGCATTGATTGTTCAGGGACCCATCGATCCCTTGGGGTTCATCTGAGTTTCATTAGGTAAGCAGTTTGGATGTTCTTACAGCAAAAATTGCACCTTTTAACGATTTTGTTTGTTTGTTCAGGCACATGCTCAGAGAGGAAAGCCAGTTCTTCCCTCAGCTTCCTATTCAAACCTTTTTAGTGTTTGCGTTGGCTTTGACGTATCTGATGGGAATTGTGTTAGGTTTTGCCATCTTTGCTTCCTGAAGTTGTTCATTGTGGTGTCACCTGAGTTCTGGGCCCTTCCAACCCAAACTATTCTGTTATTCTGTGATTCTTTACACTTGGTTTAGCTCAGTCAATCCCTTGGTGCAGTAAATCTGCACCCTGAGCTTGTCCTGTTTCAGGCGAGTGTCCTCACTGCTGCTCCTTTGGGCCTTTTTGGTCTGATAAATAACTGCATATTTGAAATGTGAGGTTCTGCTTGATGTGAGTGAGAGCAGTGCATCCAAGAATGGATTGAAGGTAAAACCAGACATTTTCCATCAGCCAAAATTCTTCCTCTACTGCCTTTTTACTGTGTACAAGAGTGTTACAGGAGGCCTCTCAAGAATCCATTCCTAATGATCCCAGTATTCTCATACTGAGCCCCAAATTTTTGTTGTGCTGTGACATTCCAATTGTCATTTTGTCATTGCATGTGATTCCTGGAAATGTACCTTGTTGGTGCTTTTAAAAAGGGAAAACCTGTCAGCCAGAGGGTGCATTTTCTTTCAAGCTGTGACAGTTTGAAAAACTTGCAGTTCTACATGGCTTTATTAATTTGTTTTGCACATCACGTATTGTCACAGATTTTTTTTTTCTATAAATGCGTGTTTTTCATGTTACAAAAAAAAAAAGGAGGGGAGAGAAACACTTTGCAAAAAAAATTAGAATTTAAATGGCTTTGGAGATAACATTAAAAAGATTTCCTTCTGTTTAGATCCACAGAACTGGATTCCAATTGGTCTTGGTTCCAGCTGAGGTGCATGCAGGTTGGAGGAAATGCAAATGCTGTATGTACTCCTGAGTATTTGCTTTGCATATTGAAGCTTGGTAGGCTTGGAAGTTGTTGTCTGTCCTTATTGTCTCCCATCCTGGAGAGATTTTTATTTTTCCAATCTATTTTCTTCCTTACACTCCCCATCCCCTTGTTTTTTAAAAATTCCTTTGAATGCTAATTTCATCCTTGTACTTTTTGCAGCTTTCCCATCTCGGTATAATCTGCAAATGTTTTATTTTTTCTTATGATTCTTCAATGAAAATCACCAGAAAGGCCAGATCAGATTCTTTGTTTTAGTTTTGGCCAATTCATATTGGCTGTCACTTTTTTTTCATGTGCTTACAAATAAATTGGTTACACAACATGTTTATAAAGTGAAGTTATTTTGACAGCTTGTGGCAGTTTGAGCCACATTAAAAATCCAAAATCCAATTTCCAGGCTTCCCCCACCCTTTCCCAGAATTTATCCCAACACTCCGGAGATAGATCCCAACTTTCAGGCCAGAGGCTTCTATAGGGGGAAGGGGAAGTATATACAGTATATATTTATTTACACAAATAAATACTATACAAACTAAAGGCAACTATATACATATAGTATTACACTTCTATCAGTCCTTTTAGTCCTTTTAGTCCAGGAAGAGCCTTTCAAGGCTGCTGGGTAACGCAGTCTTTCTCTCGTGGGAGTGTTCTGGGCCCTGAACACTCCCTAACCAATCTTCAGCTGTTTGCGGAAGTCCTTCCTTCCTCACGAAGTCCAAGAAAGTAGCTTTGAGTCCTTTCTCCTCAGTCTGTGTCATTTCTGCTGTATGATCTTTCTCAGTCTCATACCTCGGTTTGTAGGCTGCTGCAGTGTAGCTTATCAACCTATGCGTCCTGGAATGTTGATTCCTCCTCCAGGTTTTTGGCTGTCCTCCATTTAGATCACGGCAGAGACATCCTCCGGGCCTCTCTCTTCGGTCCGTCTCCAGTTTCGCCTGGGATTGCTTTCTGTGGCTCTGAGCTATATTTAGCCCGTCCACTTCGGCTCTGCTCCAGTGCTGAGCCTCTCCTCCACTTTACAGCGGAGGGAAAGAAAAGGCCCCCCTCCACAGTTTAACTGCAGAAAGGGGGGGGTGGGGTGGGGAAGAGGGCTTGGCTGCAAGGCCTGCCTCTCTCCTCTTATCTCAGGTGCTGTGAGTTGCGTCCCTCACAAACACTCACTCTAAATGCTGCCTCTAACTCTGTCCTAGGCAGAGTTGGGGGGCCGCAGGGCTCCCCTCTCCCCCCGGAGGGGGAAAGAAGGAGCCCAGCCACCCCCTGGCCTTCTCCACCCACACGCAGCAGACACCAACAGAGAACTGCCAACAGCTTCCGGTGGCTCTGTATATTATGATTTTTAGCAGAAGCGAACAACATAGACAGTGACTGGCTCTCCAGGGAACACTGCCCTGGCACCCAATCACCTCTGAGCCCCCGACTCCTGGGGGGGCCAATTTCAAACTATGACACAGCTGTTCTCAGTCTCCTTTTTAAAAAGGGGTGTTTTCCTTTGTCAACTCTCTGGGATTCTTGCCTGTTTTCCCATGTTTTTTCAAAGGTTGACCCCAATAACTGAGGTTGCTTCCCTAAGTTGCCCACCCAGTGTGGGAACTTGCAACTTCCATAAGTGATCTCTGCTTTTCTTCTAATTCCCTGAGTGCTTATCCTTTATCTTCCTTCATTTGTGCTTTGTCTTTAATGTAGTTTCTTTAAAAAACTTTCCTGAAGTCTAACCCTTTAATATTCTGTTGGGTTTGTTTATTTTTTTTCATATTTACATACAAAAAATGATGGGTTCAGGATCATTATTATTTATTTTCCACTTTTGCGTATTTCAGTTAAATATTTTTCTTTGAATTAGGGATTCAGCAGGTCAGTGTCTCTAACTTAGAGCTGCATGGTGTCTTCTCCCTCTTTTTATTCAGCCCGTCCTTTCTAAGTTATTCCTTTCTATATTAATTATCCTGTTACAGGAATTTACTTGCTGAGTTTCTCTTATGCCACTTAGTACACAAAACCCACAGTTTTAAATGAGAAGAGGGAGATTTTGCATTAAGAATACTTTCTTTTTTAACCAAATGCTTAAAAGCTTTGGTTAAACTATATAAATTTTACTATGCAGAGGATTTAAGGCAGCTGGAAAAAAAGAGATGGCAAAGTTTGAGAAGTGTTTCAGTTAACCTTAGAAAGCCTGTGAGCAGAAGAATAACAATAAACAGTTATTATTTAATTTTGGGAGTGTTTGTCTTCCTGATTGGATGTTACTGTTTCCTGCCATTGTACCAAGAGGTGCAATATACCCAGAGCCACCCTTCAAATACCTCACACTCTCCATTGCCTGTTTTGGATTAAGTAAGATTAGTATCTGAAACTGGAAAGACCAGATTAGTAAATTGTCTGGACATTTAAAGTAAAATTAACAATTTCTTTTAATTGCACTAAAAATCCTGGTTTTACTAACTATTGGCTAGAAGTACTTATAGAATACAAATTATTTATATATATAATTGCCTCATGAAGCTGAATCCTGGATAACAGCAGTCCTGGCCTTCCTGCTGTGTATCAGATTGCTAAAAAATCCAAAGTGTCCTTAGTTCCTTTTGTTTTCAGATTAAATCTCTGCAATGGAACTAGGATTTCTAAAAAACCTTTCTGAGTATCAAGTTAATAGGTTCATATAATTAAATGCAGAAATGCACAAGCTTAATTTATTCATTTTATATATAAATACACAAGCCTATAAATATATGTATACCTACATATATATGTTAATAAACACACTTTTTTGGAGGAAGACCGTTTTTGTATTTTCATTTTGATGCCACTGAACATACATTGTTTTCTCTAGCCAAGGAATGCCTTTTAAAATATCAGGAATGTCCTGTGAAGCACAGGTATTGGCAATCAATTTTCCCCTCTTCCTTTCACTTTATCACTTAATTTCAGAACTAGGATTCTTCATATATGATATTGTATATACTTTTAAATATATAAATACATATATACCATGTATTTGGGTTTTTTCTGTTGTTTTATTTATATGTAAAGAGGTTGCCAGAGTAGAGTTTTATTTGTGTTTTGGAGCTTGTACTTCGTAATTTAAAAGATTAAATTTAGGTAGAGGAGCAGAGCATTTTTCCACGTCGTGATACATCTGCATGTTAAATGGTATTAGTTTTAAACCTGTTTCTCCTCACATTCCCTGTGTTCTGCTTCCCAGTCTGCCTTTTTCCATCAACATGGCTGCACAACAAATGACACCAATGCCAAGTACAACAGTCGTGGTGCTCAGCTTTACAAGGAGAAGATTAAATCTCTTGCAACACAGGCCACCAGAAAGCACGGCACTGATGTGAGTAGTGTGTGTCCTGTCTTTGGGATTTCTCCTGCCAGAGTCACTTTAGGTTTCTAATTCTCTGTGGTCATTTCTCCATTAACTATGTGGTGGTTTTGGTTTTATCCGAAACAGAATTATTAGAGAAGTACAGCTTGTAAAATTCTAATGGAATTACCTACAGAATATTTGTGATTTAAGTGGGATTTTTTTTGGACATGTAAATGTGTATTTTTGGGGGGTTTTCCCCCTACAAAAATAATATTTGAAAATAAGCAAGTCATTTATGTCCTGAACTGGCTGTTCTCCATTAAAAATGCTGAAAGAGTTCATGGAAGCTGTCAAAACGTTGGTAGGTTGCTGAGAGGAAGAAGTTACTAACAAAGTATCCAGAACTGGTTTGCTGAGGTGCTCAGTAAGTTTGACAACACTTCTCTTCTTCATGCTCAGAAAGCGTGTTTGGATTGTTTAAGTCAGGTTGTTAAAGTTCCTGACTGATTCATTTGAAGTTGATCAGATGAGTGGGAATTAAAAGAAAAGCAAGAAAGCTTGGTTTTTTTCCTCTGTGCATCAGATAACATGAAATTTAATGGATTACAATAATTCTGTATTATTCATGCTATAGACAACAGAGTTCACATCACTAACTTTGGAGAATATTTTTTTTACTTAATATAACAGCTTTAGATGTAAAATGTTGTCAAGTAAATATAGTATACTTTATGTATTTAAGTGGATGGAAGTGGGTGGTAAGTTTCCCAGATGACACTCTGAGCAACTGTGATTATCTTGCTTCAATTACGTATTCCATCCAATTGTTTGATATTAATTATTTGAAAAATATATGTTTTTCGTTGTGTACTGCAAACTTAAGTTTACAGTTTATATATACATTGTAGTTTATAGTCCTGTCCTGTGGCACTGTGGGGCCTCCAGGCTGCCCTGAGATCAGGCATTGCTCAAAGCTGTGAGCTGATGCACAAGGAACACACAAAATATGGATGAATTGAATAAAAAAAGGAATGTTATATGTTGAATGAATTTGTAAGGAAAAATTATGTATGAAGAAAAAAAAATCAATAAGTTTTTAACCTGAAAAGAATTGTTTTAAGATTAATGCATTTGATAAAAAATATATTAATGCACTTATGCTGTAAAATTCTGTCTCTTCATTTCAGCTGTGGACAGATGAATGTGGAATACCACCTACATCACCTCAAAACAAAGAGGAGGAAGACTTTTTTGCATCCCAAGTTACTCCCAAGGTATAGATGACCTGGATTTAATTCTCGTTTGCTTTCTAAACCCTTTGGTTACCTCTGCTCTATGGGGAAGATTAAAACTGAAAGAGAACCTGATAGAGAAAAGGTAGGACAGTGAGAACATTTATCTGCTTTTCCTTCTGTGGGTCTCAGAATTCTTTCTGGATGTGAACCACTTTCTCATACGATAGTTTAGAATGACACAAGTAGTAGCTAAATGTGGAATGAAACTCTCTATTTTTTTGTAGGCATGGAATTCCACTTGGACTCAGTATTATTTGCTTGGAAGTGCTCTGATTTCAATATACTGTGTGATAAGTTTGGTTTTTAATCAGTGAAGTGTAACAGTTCTTTAAACACTTGTTAAGCAGAAGCCTTTTTTCTTCCTCCAGAATAGTTACAGCCTCTTGGAAGATGTTAAAGTAACTTTCTGAAGGCTGTTGCCAGTGTGGGGTTTTGTTTATTTGATCCTATCTCCTTTAGGGTGATAGATTGATGTGTATTTATTTCAGAGATTGATGTTTCAGAGACTCAAAATTGAGTCTGGAATTTAAAAAATACCAGTAAAAACAACCTCAGTGATTTTGATCTTCAGCTTAGAACAATTAAGTTATTAATACCCCTGATATTCCTAAATATTGCAACAACAGTAAGTCTTGTAGCATAATTGCTTTCTAATACAGTGTGTGCACAACTAAAACACAAGTGTGATCATGGAGCTGATATTGTGACCCGGTCACAAACCTGCCTGTTGAGGAGAATGTGTCTCAAGGAAGTGGGAGGACTCCTCAGGAAGACTTGAGAAAACTGCTCACAATCAAAAATTAAGTGTTAGGAAAACTAGAAAGGCAAGAGCTTCGAGTGGGGAGAATGCTTGGTGATATATGTAAATCAGTCATCCAGCATGCAACACATAAAGCACATTTAAAATGCAGATTGTTTTTTGGATGGTAAACATACTGAAATTCCTGAGAGGGGAAATAAACATGCTCAGGACTGGGTTGAAACCTGCTTGCTTTTAATAGAGGTAAGCATTTCTTGTCATTTTAATAATTACCCTTCTGACTACAGGTTTAAATCCTAAAAGCTGTAATCATAAGAATCCAATATTAATAAATAAGTGATGCTTACTTAGGCAGTCTTTGAGCTCAGTGCTCCTGTTTATTTGCTATATTCTATTTTCTGTGCACTTTTCATTTTGAGATTTTTTTCAAGGCAAAGAACACAGAGTGGATGTCACCAGAAGCAGTTTCCCTCCAACAGAAAACTTCAGAAAATACTCCAGAATCCAGTGCAGGTATGACTGATTCTTTGTCAACAATAACTTGCATATTTCTGGTAGTCTCTTGTTTAGACTCTTTTTACCCTGCTTTAATAGTTCAACAACCTAACCATGCTAATAACACAAGGATTTTGGAGAGGAAGGATTTTACAGAAGGGTTATGCTTGATTGTGTGGGATTACATCTTCCTTTAATAATGTTTTCTAGAAATCCAAATCAAAATTTGAGTCAAAAGACTTCAGATGAATCTCTGCTCTCTTAGTAACTGGTAAAGGTGTGATGGAAATAACATTTTATGCTGCGTCTGCCAAGCAGTTCCTTGAGTACAGTGAGTTGTGTTTTGGTACTTTGGGCATTCTGAAGAGCCTTCTGATATTCTTACCCTTGTTATTCCTTATATTTTAGGAGCAGAACATGGGCCAAATGTTGATTGCCTTAGCACATCTCCACAACCTGCATTAGGTAATGACTGCAAGCAGCACAAGAGAGCAACAAGTATAGTGCACTTAAATATCCATTTGTACAGAAAATAAAAATTTAGACTGGAAAAATCTTGTATTGATAATACAGTATCTTTAGTGTCCAGGGTCTTACGCTTAACACCGAAGAGTTTATCATACTGTAAGTACAGTAAAAAAAGCTGATGGAAGTAGAATAGAATAAAATACATAAGTGACTTGACATTTTGAGGATCATCCTGCAGAAGCAGGTTGCTGAGAATGAGTAGCAGCAGAATGATTCTCAGCAGCACAGGGGTAGTAGAAAAGTGGTGTCTGGGGATAACTCAATATGATCTTCACCACTGTTTTTATATTCACGTGGTTGGGTTTGGGGTTGTTTTTCTTTAGAGCTGGAAACTAGTAAAAACTGCCTACACCTCCTGGTTTTCTCATTTGTACCTTTAACACATGTTCTCATAAAACAAGTGCTTTTCTTGGTTGCTTTGAACATCACAAGTTCTGTCTTACGTGAAGAGTCTTTGTCCCATTTCAGCTCAAACCAGTTTTTCTGCAGTTCTGGAATTAATAAATTAAATAATGTCCATTTAATCCTTGCAGAGAATACCACCTTCATAAAAAAGAAGCCAAATCAAACTAAGAAAGGGGTAAGTGTTATATTATAAACAATGAGTATTTTTAACTGGATTATACATCTATGGAAACACGTATGTTACAATATATGGCAATGTACCATGTAAGTTAGCACCAAACACTACTTGTGTTGCTACCAATTTATGAAAGTATAATGGAATTAGAAGTGGTTTCTCTGTCAAAACAGCCAACTGCCTGTTTGAAAATGGATTATTGTTAAGATAACTTGTCTAACAGGATATTGTTATTATGTGGTAGAGTGCTTCAGCTCTGTGGGTTGTTTCTGACCTCAGATAAATTCTGTTTACATGTATGTTTAGCTCAGTGAATGGAGTGACATTTTCTTTGTGGTGTCTCTACCTAAACAGCAGGTGATACTTTAAAAAAAAATAAGGAAAATGAAAAAGTCAAAGTCTGTATCCCCTTTTAGTTCTTTTCACTGCTGTTGTCCCTGCAACTCCTCTGATGCCCTATAACCTTTCTTCTCCCTTGCTAATAGTTGTTTTCAGGGCTGCTTCAGGCTTTCATCTTGGGTAGTTGGCACTGAGATCTTTTTGTAGCAAAGCCTGAGAACAGAGGGAGTTCCAGTAGCATTTTTTAGTGGCTAAATATGCATGGGGTATGATCTGTCAGTGCAAGATGAGCTTGAGACATTCAGGTCTGTATTTCTGGAGGAGTCCTCATCTCACACCACACAGCAGTATGGATAAATATAGGAAAGTTATATAAGATATCGATAAAAATTTTATATATATATATATAAGCTATAAACAAAGTTGTTTATGCAGCTGCATTTAGTTCAATTTTAAAGACAGTTTACAGACTTGTTTCTGGATGGGTCTTAGCTAAGACTTCTGGGTCTTAGCTCTTTCTTAAGCATCTGGTTTCTGTAAAAAGGCATGAAGAGAGTGGAGTGTCTCAAAATGATGGTTCAAGGAACATGAAAACTGAGGAAGACAGCTCAAGTTAGCCAGGAAAAAGTAGGTTTTGAATGTATGGCTCTTGAGACTAAAGAAAATAACCTATTAGGGTGACAGTATGTTACAGGGAGTCACTCCTTTTAAGTCTGGACTATTGTAGGACAAAAGATTTTGAAGGTTTATTGGAGCAGGTTAATTTAGATTGTCCTATGATTTTGTGCTTCCACTAGAGGGCCCTGACACACAAGAGGAATTTTTTATTCCAAGTGGTATCTGCAGGTATGTTCCCCTGTGGGTTCACAGGTTCATGTACAGTCTGTGAACTGTAGTGTCAGAGCCTAACTATGTGGAAATAGGCCAGAGCTTTTCCATGAAGAGTTTAAAGCATTAAAAAGTTAAGATATTTAATTGCATTGTGAAACTTAATGTTGCTACAGTGTTGCAGGTTAGGAATTAAACACACAAGAGACTCAGAACAGCAGTTTGAGCACTGTGCCACCATTTGAATCACCATGATTGTATCCATATTTATACTATTAAGTGAGTTTTAAATCTTTTCATCAAAAAGAAAGAATATATATATTCCTATATTGAAGGAATATGAACTAAAAATAGAATTATTTTTAAAAATAGTGCAGAATGGAGCCTCTCATCTGATGTGTTTATCTAAAAGAAGTTTGAAATGCTGTCTCGCATGTAAAGATTAATCACATATACACAAAACTTGTGCATTGCTCTCCTACCACAAATCAGTCAATACCCATGTACATGTTTATTAAAAATATGAATAAATCAATATTTGAGATTACACACTAGCACTGACCAGTGAGAATTAATTCAGGAATCTTTGCCACTCTAAATGTAAATTGTGATTGAATTGATTTAAACACCAAGTGGTTCCATTGCAACAAATTTTATTATGTTATTCTTATACAACAAAACAAACCTGTCAGAGATAGTAGAAACAGCATGTTTAGGATCAAAACATGGAAAAAAAGTATTTTCTCCCTCCAAATTTTCCTTGCTGTCTGCATATGCTCCCAAACAGAGTGTGGTGTTTGCTGTTAAGTCAGTCAAAGTGATTGTTTGAATTATAATATTGGGACTTCTGGGTTTTCTTTGTTTTTCAATAATTCCAGCTTGGTGCCAAAAAAGGTGGTTTGGGGGCCCAAAAAGTGAGCAGCCAAAGCTTTAATGAGATTGAAAAACAAGCACAAGCTGTAGATAAAATGAAGGATCAAGAGGATCCTCACAGCAGCAAGAAAACTGAGAAGGAAGAGCCACTGTAAGTATGAATTAAATGGTAAAACAATGAAGCCTGATTTGATGAGGTAATTAACAACATTTTAAATACTACCATAGATTAACTTATGTAAATAAACTTTCTGTTCTTACTTTAAAAAAAACCCAGCAGATGTGGATAACATGAGCCAAACAGTAATTCTCCCATTGCCTTTTTTTGGCCATTAATTATATATTTCTACAGTCGATGATTTACTGTAGATATAGTCCAGTGCTATCCTTAAAAACAACCTTAGTATTCTTCTTACTTAACAAATAAAATAAGGAGACAGTCTACTGATACACATGTGAACTAAGTCTAAAATATGTTAAATTTATGTTTTAGACTGAAACTGCCTTCATTTTCACCAAACCCTTTGAATAATTTTGTCTGAGGCCTCAAACCGGTTAGTCCACCTTAATTAATAAATACTCAGCCCTAAAGCTCAGAAGGTGCTGTTCCTGGTTCTTTCCACATTTCTCTACTACCTGTTTTTGGGTTTTAATATTTTATTAGTTGTCACCAAAATTAGACTACTAAATAGCTGGTTAGTGTACACTTTTAGAGTTAAAAAGCTTAACATGCTCTCTTAAGTGCTAGAGAATCAGTCCTATTGTTAAGAAGTTATCTGAATTATTACATAATTACAGGATCACTTGGAGCTCATGACCAAGGTCTTTGGTCTATCATCTCCTCCCTACTCCTTTTGTTCACTTTTATGTTGTATTTGCAGAAATTGATGTTTTGTTTTCATCCAAAAATATGAGTCACAAGAGAGTAATTTGTTTTTCCTGAAGTATTTTAATGACTGTCATGTTTCTCAGTGATTGCCAAAAACTATCGGTAGAGAGACTCAGCAGTGACTACTAAATAACCAGAAAAAGGATTGTCCACTATTGTTTATTATTATTATTCTTTAAGGATACTGTGTTTAATCATATAATTCAGTTTTATTTGAGGTTATTGCAGCCTTTCGGCAGTGGCCAAAACCCTCTAAAAATGTCTGTAAACACGAGGGATACACATACACTTCAATTTATGGATCCAATCCCAGTGGAGACAAGATAACTGGATTTCCCTTGAGATTAACCCGTGGGAATTTTAACTGCAGAGATGAATGAAAGAAAGGGGAATACTTCTAAGAATACATTTGCTTCCAACTAATTTGTGTGGTGGTTTTAATTTTAAAAGCTTGAGTAATGAGCTTTATTAAATTAATTTAATGTTACGCAGCAGGAATGGAAGTGATGCTTTTGTAGTCTGATGTTTAGGAGAAAACGTTCTGAGACTTGAAACTTTAAATGTGATTTTATAATTGGTACACAGTTTCTTTATTATCTGTTGTGCACTGACAAGAGAATGACATGGCTTTAAAAAATTTGATTAGTGTCCCTATTTGTTTTAATCAACAGCAAATCAGATTTGGATGTTCTTGGAACAGATTTCTTAAGAAGGGCTGCTAATCTTTCTGCTTGAAGTGCTGGGTAGATTTTACCAGTTGCAGTTTAAAGCTGAATTTTAGAACATTTTCAATTTTCTGTGTAACAGTTGGTCCTAAGCTGTAAGAATTGATTTGAAACATCCTTGAACATAACTCTGTGCTCTGAAGATATATCTTCCTGATTTTATTGGTTTCAAAAGTTATTCTGCAGGTGCATCCTGGTTTGTAACCAACTTTTATTGTTATGTTTTTTTTTTTTCATTCCTACTCCTACACAAAATGGATGGAAAATGACAAGCAATTTCAGGCTTAAGTACTTCCTTCCTGCTTAGAGCACATCTACCAGGAGCGTCCTAAATCTCATTCACCTTTCTTCTGATAGTTCACTTGGACTTCATGCCAGTCAGGACTTAAGAATTAAAATATTGCTGAGTTGCTCATTAAAATCAATAAAATTTGTATCCCTTTTGACCTAAAAAATGAAATGTAAGCAGTATTTCAGCAATTCTGTAATCAAGATTAGAAAGATTTTGTTTAGAGGTGAGGGATGGAGATGTAGCTGTGGCTTAGGGGAAGACATTATTGTCTTATATCATGAATACCACAGGACAGTAATATTTTAGAGTTGGATAATTTTGGCAATTATTTGGTATCATATAGATTTAGGACTGTGGAAAAAAAGACTCATTCATGTTGACTTAATGGTGATGCAAAACTGTGTCCTGAACTTCAGCAGTTCACATTTGTTCTGAAAAAGACCGCGTCCCTCATACACAGAGTGGGGTGCTGCTTAGACCATCCTCTCTCCTGGCTTTCTTCCATCCTTATAGTTGGAATTTAATCCAATTAATAATGAATAACCTGAAAAAGCCTGAATACAAACCATCTTCAAACACAGATGAGGCACAATGAAAATAATTAATATTTTCAGTAACTACAGAGCATAGAAAATACAGTACTACAATATATATGGGTAATTTTCTACCAATATTAGGGGGTTGGTTGTTCAGTGTAGGATTTTACATTTCTATCTTAACTGTATGTTTTGTTTTAGTGTGTCATCTTTAAGGTTGGCCTACAGAGATCTTGATATTAAAGCAAGAGAAGAAAACTTAAATTTCTCTGGTAAGAAGAAAGCTGAATTGGAAAGGCTTGGCATGGGATTGGGCAGCAACAGAAGGTATGTGAAGGTCAATAAACTGTATTTAAAATTCTCTCTGGCTTTGTGCAGTTATCCTTTATTTTACTCAGGAAATGAAAAAAAAGCTCTATTGGAGCATGTTGTGGAAATTTAATATCATTAAAGAATGATATTCTTTATATACTATAAAGTATTTGTCAAGGGGAAGCTTCTGGTAGATTTAAGTTCTAACCTGCCAGACAGAGGTTCACCTAAATTGTGTTTCCCAGCTGTCGGAATGGGCGTTGTGTTCAGAAGTTGAGTCACTGCTTCAGAGAGCTACAGTTTTCCAAGGCTTTTCTTTATTTGGTTTAATCCCTCCTCTTTCTTAACTGTTTGTAGAGCTTGGGCTTTATGGGTAACGTTCAGAAACTAGATTTGGGCTTTCATTTCTTTTTTTCTTTTAGGGTGTGAGCTTTGTTATCTCTTGACATACTTGTTTTCTTCCTGTCCCCAGTGGCATTTCTCACTCAGTCACCTCAGATATGCAAACAATAGAGCAGGAGACACCTGTAATTGCAAAGCCCAAGAAAAGGTACACTGATGATGTGGAAGACTCCTATTTCTCTCCTAGTTCAAGGTATTGTATGAGCTTTTTATTTTGAATGGGTGTAGAGGTATAGGCAGGGTACAAAGTCAAATATACACAATATATTGGAAGCCTCAGTTCAAAGCAGAAGGTACACAGAAGGAACCTGTGTACACATGCAGCACATTATTAGGGGACATCTGAATCAGAAAAATTGTGAGAAGTTGGCTTTACCTACTGACAGATGTATTTATAAAGAAGAAAAGTTAGTTTTTATGAGGAGAAGGTAGTCTGAACTTAGTGTTTATAAGTTTTGTCTTGTCCAGGGTCTAGTTTCTAGTTGCACACACAATTGACAGTGTAAGCTTTTATTTGCTGTATTCCAAATCCTATCAGAATGACTTGTGTTCGTTCTCTTTTTGTTATTTATTCATTTCTTGTGGTACTGTCTTCAACTTCCAGTTTAAAATGAAACAGGTATTAGAGTGTGATATTAGATATGCTACAGTTGCATTACTCTTTTGTCTGAACACATGTAAAATGCAAAAACTTCAATATTTTTGAGGTGGTGTGTGTTGGGTGTATTGTCTGCAGTCTTATTTGATAGACTTAAGTGCATCTGGACATAAAATGTAAGCAAAAAATAACTGAAAAATATTTTATCAGAGTATGAATGCAGTACCGATTATCAAATACTGCTGTTGGGAGGGAGGAGAGAAATAATTAGTCCTACAGTCACTAGTTGCAATGAAACAGCTGTTTCTGGACTGAGAGATATGAAAAGGTATTGCTTTTATGAACTGCCTTTATTGGATCAGTGACACAGAAACATGAAAAATTGTATCTAATTACTTGGGGGCAGGCAAATAAAAGCACAAAGACTTTTGCGTCAGTGCTTTGTAGTGTCATCAGTAGCAGCAGAAATGCAAATGTGGTCCCAAGTAAACTGGCAGCAATCTTGTAAAATAAAACGTTGCATTTCATTGCGTCCCTGTTTGTTCCTGGACCACAACTGTCACTGCTCTCAAATTCTTCATAGAAGGCAAAGGATAAATTATAGAAAAGGCTTGTAATGTGTTTTGCTTCAACAATTAGAAGATAAATTTTAACTTAGTTGTTCCCTGCTCTTCTACTATAGCAATAGTAGAATCTAATTGGAGTTGCTATACAAGTTCATTCTCTTTCAAGTATAAAGTCAGATTTGGGCTTGTTAAGGTTATTATTATTTATTTCAAGCTGTGAATTTGAAATAGAAGCACAGTAATTTTAATATCTTTGTAGCATATGCACAAAAGCAAAATAATCATACTGGATATTAGAGTGCTGAGAAGTATCTGTAAATTAAGCACATTAAATGTCTCAAGGTTTAGGTATGTAATTGGAGCATCTGAAAATACTTAGATTATGATTTTTCTTTTTGCTACTGTTAATAAAACCTTTATTAATGTAACAATATAAAATTTTATTTTCTCCTAAATGCACTTTTTCTTTCTCTCCCCCACCCCAAATACTGAAGAAATATTTTTGCAACGTTACAAAAATGTGAGAGGGAAGGATAGAGAAAATAAATTATTTTATTCAAAGTTAAGTTAATTTTATTCATCAGCTCCTGCCCAATGCCATGTTTTTGATGGCCACTGTGAGACTGGAAAGCTTCACATCCATATAAACACCTTGGCTGTTATTACACCTTGACGTGGAATTTAGAGAGATTGCTGTGGTTCCCTTTTGTCTGTCAGGAGAGGGACTGCTGCTTTTTGTAGAAGTTCATTAGTATCCTGGTCATATCCAAACTTTAAGCAAATTTTCTCAAGCACAAATCTTTGGCATTTTAATATTTTTTGGTGATTTTTTTTCCTCAAGTATTTCCCATATATGCTTAGATGTGTGCAGATAATCAAGAGGAGGAAAGATCAAGATAATGTACTAGAACTGACAAACATGCTTCATTTTTTATCCTTTTTTTCTGTTTAGTGTTTTCCCTGCAGTTCTGATATGCAAGAGAAGATTGTCTTCTTAAAATTAAGAAGTACATTTTTAGCATTGTTTTAATAGAACGTGTTACAAAACTCAAAGATAATTAATATTTGGATTAAAAAAATACACAGAACCAGCAACAAGGTCTTTCCTTACTGTTCTGAGCCATTGGATTCAACTGTACTAACCAGGATTATGAAATCCATATTATTCACTGACAACTATCATTTTGCTGAAAACATACCACTTACTATAGCAATATAATTATTATAATAATCAATAAATATAATCCCCACTTTTCAAAAGGTTTTTTGCCCTTCTTTTATTCTAGGTACTATGATTCTTCAGATTTGAGGAGCAGCACTTTCTCTAAATGGGATGACAACTCAGATTCTTTTTGGAAGAAAGAAAACAGTAGAGACACTGATATAATGCTAACTTCAAAAAGCACAGGATTTTCAGACAGGTATACCAATATTTTTGTGCACAAAGCCCAAGTTTGTTAATGTGAGTTAAGTCCTGGTCATATTACTGGGATTTTTGTCAGTTTGTAGCAGGAAGATTTGGCCATAACTTTACTTGAGGGACCCTGAGGCTGAATTTCTTATTGACATTTTAAGCACTGGCTGTTTTGCTCAGTGCCGTACAATGTATATGTACTGGAGATAAAATTCCAAAGCCTTTCAACCAAAAAAAAAAAAGTAGACAAAAGATGTGGAGAGAAACTCAAATATTTGCCTTGTTCTGAGCACATACTTGCTTTGTTTATTGTGTAATGAACCAAAGAAAACCTAGTTATCAATTGAATGAAACTGTAGGTGCCCAGCTCTGAGGATGGAGGTACTGGAGGCACTTAAAAACAACAGGTCTGATTGTTTTGATGATAAAAAATGTCTTTCTTCTCTGACAACTGTGTTTTTATCTTTAACCAAGTAGAAAATAGAAGAATGTGAGGGGTTGTGTGCTTGGCTGGTGTTTTCTGCATCTGTTCTTCTGAGTTAAAACCATATTTTTCATTTACCTGTAAAATACAGGGTTTTGTGCACTTAACTAAAAGTTGGTTCTGTTGTTTGATAAAGGGTGGACCAGTGATGCATATTACACAAATAGGTGTTCATGTCCATAATAACACTATTTCTTCCTTATTCGAGTGCCTTTAAAACAACAAAAAAAATGGGCAAGTGCTGAATGTTTGAGGTGGAAGGATGCTTAATCTGTTTTGTGCTATTGCATTTAAATCTGAATTTCACTGACATTGTTTGGGTTTTTTTGAGGTGTTGCAGAAGTATTCTGTTCTTGTTCATGTAATTTAGCTTACTTTTGAAATGAACTCTGAAAATAAAGATACAAGATTAATGAATTTGAAACACTGTCTTGTAAAAGTGTCATCAAATTTTGATTTGTTGCATTCTGACATGTTGTAACCAAAGTTACACTCACTAATTCAGTTTATTTTTCTTTTAGACCTGCATCTCGGCGTAAACCTGAATATGAACCACCTTCAAACACAGATGAGGCCCAAAAAAAATTTGGCAATGTAAAAGCAATTTCATCAGACATGTATTTTGGAAGGCAAGATCAGGCTGATGTAAGAAAGCAGGGATAAGTATTTTTGAATGTAATAATATTCTTTGACTATAAAGAGAAGATTCTCTATCAAGTTTCTTTCTTGTATAAAGTTTTATTCTTGTATACAGAGAATATATTTATATTATATATAAATAGTCAAAATTGGTAGAATTAGTAAGCTTATAGAATTATGTCCATTTTAATATTTTTTATAGAAATGTACAGATTTCTGTTAACTGATCATTTAGTATTAATTTTAAGGAATTGCAGTTGCTTGTGGGACCAAACCTCCATCATTCTTCTTATCTGATTGAAATTATAGACTATGATTCAGCACTCTTATTTTTGATAGAATCTGCTTCATTAATTTGCTCTAAATACGCAAAGTGATGTCAACAAACCACTGGTAAAATATCTACCTGCTCTCTGTTTGTTGCAAGGAACTGTAAATAAATAGATAAGTAAATAAATTGTTCAGCAGTTAAATCAGCCTAGAAATAAAAACCAGATTAATACTATATTGTATTTTGGAGGTGAGAGATCATGTCAAAAGATCTATTTCAAATGAATAGTGTAAAGAGTAATGTAAAAAATAGAATTACCATTCCCAGGGAACTTGGAAAAAGTTGGCTTTAAAGTGATTAGAAGGGTCAGCATGGTGTTAACTGCAGTGCTTTCTCCTTCTCCTACCCACTCACTCCATTTGATGTTTTTTAGGTGTTGTTTTTATTAGTTGGATAGTTTTTTTAGAAATTTTAGGGTTACTAACAGTGAGTTGGTATTGCAATGGTAAATGTCACTCTTTGATAACTCAGAAATGAGTTGATGACAAACTCAGTGTGATGTGAAAACCATGAAATAGGGACAACCTTCTGCATGGTCAACTTCAGCTGGATTTGTATGTTCTAAAACTCTGTCTGTAATCTCTTGAATTATCTGAAACAACCTCAGAAGGTGAGAGCATGTAGTTAAAATACCTTTTATTCTCCATTCTTTCCAAGTACGAAGCAAGGGTTCGACTAGAAAGGCTTTCTGGAAGCACATCCATAAGTTCAGCTGACTTGTTTGAAGATCAGAAGAAACAACCAACAGGTACATATTGAACAAATGAAAAGTAATATTTGACTATCAAGTAGGGTTTTTTGGTAAGTTACCATAAGTAACTTATTAGTTGTCATGAGAATGTTGGATCTAAGAAAAATCATAACTAGCATGTTATGGCTTTAGAATTCCCATGTAATCTGTTGCATGGCACATCCACTCATCAGGATATTTGCTTCTAACACTGGTCTTGCCACATTATTAAGGAAATTTTTCAATTGGCTTGTCTGTTTCAATGATTTGTTGGAACCCCTCACATTAGAGACTATAGTTCATCAAATTAGAAAGGATTCTAATTGTTGTTTTTTCCAACAATAACAATTCCAACAAAGTGCAATAATGTGAAATAGAAAAGGTAGGAAATACTGGAAGATTTTATTGGTTTGAGCAGTTGAGTTTCATTCCTTAACTTGTGAAGAAACAGGGGGGAAAAAGAATTACTGAAGAACTTGAAATCTGTGAGTAATTATTAGAATAGACTGAAAAAACAGTTCACAGCATCTGATTTTACTTTGTAAGAGTTAGAGGGGAAAAAAAACCCCAAAACGTGACTGTTTAGTTTTGATCCCTTGAAAGCAAGTTTTTTAATACAGTGGCTATTGTATTAAATAGAGAAATAATTCCTGTTACCAGTTACTTAAGCAAAACTGGGGTTTAGTAATTTGAAATGTGAAAAAGAAATTAAGGAGGAAAAGAGATTTAAAGCAGAAATCACAGTAACTTGCTTTAGCCACTTGAAAGAGCATTTGCAACATGGGCTTACAAGAGGTGTAGAAGTGAAGAAATGGTGTTTGTGAATTTTTAAACTTGTGGAGAAATGGAGATACCTAAAGGTAGGCTGAAAAACCCCTGCCTGCAAGAGGTTACTTACTCTTTGACTGGCATGTAACCCAAATATTTCAATAAAGTATTTAAATATATATAAATATTTAAAGCAAATGTGAAGTTATATTATAAAGAATAAAATTCTATTGAATTTTGCAGGTTGTTACCTGCTCTTTAATAATAGTGAGAAAAAAATACAGCAGGAATTATTCATTATAAATTCATGCTATATTCAATGTACAGAACCTTCCTTTCCTACATGTCTTTCTGTTACACCCCTCTGCCCCAAAACCTGTCTTTTGACAGTGGAAATTAAAAACCTAACTTACATTTACTGTAATTTCTGTAGAATTTTCTAAGCCTCAGATGCAGTAATGCAAAATATATGTGTATACACAGCATGGAAATCATCCCTGTGCATGAACACAAGTAGGATTCATCGCTTCAGCCACCACTGAGTCACATCCATCTTTAGGTTGCAAGGGAATAACAGCTGTTCAGGATACAAGACAACATTGTCACAGGTTGGAAGTGCAGCATAAATCATCTGTTATCCAAACATCAATCGCTCAGCTGGGAATACAAAGTGTAGAAGGTTCCACTGTGGGTGGAATTAAGAAAAACTGGGGAAAAAAATAAAAAATAATACGGATTTAAGACATTGGAGATCTATGTTTAAGTGCTCCTGGTCATATATTATACTTCAGAAAGAAAAACAAATAATTTATTAATATAAAATTTTGGGTTTTTGTTTGTGTGTGTTTCTCCTTTTAGGAAGCTACAATATTACAAGTGTCTTGCCTTCAGCTCCTGATATAGCTCAGTTTAAAGAAGGAGTGAAATCAGTGGCTGGAAAACTTTCTGTACTTGCTAATGGGGTTATGACATCTATACAGGTGAGCAAAAATGGTACAATATATTAACCATCACTACAAAAGTTAAAGGCTTTTTGTAGGGATTTATTATCGTGAATCCTGCTGTTGAATTATTTTCAGGCAGAAAGGAATGAATTTGGTTTTGAGCTTTGTAGACCTGTCATAGTAGACAGCAGATCTTTATTTTTTTTAGCAATAAGTTGGATCTGTTAGGTCACCTTCATTAGAATATCTTTCTTGTCTTTCTTCCAATTAAAACAAAAATTCCATCATGGAAGAGACTTGCCGTCACTTTATTTTTAAAGTAATATTTGTTCCTAGCTGGGAATGGAGTAGTTTAGTTGGAAGGGAGCTTCAGTGACCATCCAGCCCAGCTCCTGTATTAGCTCTTTAATTAATTTGATTAAAAAGTAATACCTTTGAATGTTTGTGCACAAAACTAAGACATCCTGGCCTCAGGATTGTACAAATTCTTGGTGCTCCCGTCACTTGGTATTTCCTATAGGAGGGCATTGGTTCTTGAAATCAGGCTGAGTATCCTAAGTTTAATCCTAAACTCTAGTTCTTGAAAGCACTGGTGAATTTTCTTTAAGAATTAAGCTGCTGTTTGTTTTGCAAATGGAAGTAAAACTGATTTCATTCAGTGGAAAACAAGCTCACGTCTGGTTTTTTTTTTTTACTTTTCTAGGATCGATATGGTTCATAACCTAAAGATTTCTCTTCAGACCCACAAGTGACCCCATTGCTGATTGAAATGAAGGTGGCCTTAAGACTGATGATGTTTTGTTTCTTTGTGCAGCTTTCTGGCTCAGCCTCTTCTACTGCTGTTTCATCTTAACAGAGCAGAAATTTTGCAGCAACTTGTTACATTGCATAAGTTTTTTATTTTTTCCCCTCCTTTACAGTCTTTGTTTCTTAACAACCTTATTGTAGATGTTGGAAGCTTTATTTTATTGCTGGTTTTGTCTGTGAGGCAGGAAAGGGGAAGAGGGATGAACTCAAATGCTGAGGTGGTATCTAGTAGACTGTAGCAAAATATACACTTAGGTTAAACCTGTGCTTACCAGGAAGTAGAAGCTTCCATCGTGAATTGATGTGCATTAAAATGGTGGGGAATTAGTGTTTTAAAACAATATTCCAGCTAGAAAGTTGTATGCTTGGATATGAAGTATGGAGAAGTCAAAATGTTACTGAATAGTGGATTTCATCTTGTTATGGGAACAATCTATTTATTCCTAGTTTTGAAAGTTACAAAAAAATTGCAATATAAGATCCTTAAGTGCTTTTGAAAAATCTGTATTGTGTACAAAATTGAAAAAAAAACCCCTTGAAATATATAAAGGGCCTAATAGAGTAGGTAATGAAATACTTGTTAAAAATGTTTAGAACAATCTTAGATTTTTGATAAATTATCAATTATTGTATGAGGAAATAGTGGGGCTGTGTTTTAGACAGTCTAGAATTTATTGCTGATGACATCCTGCATAAAACTTAGTATTACCTTTAAAGAAAAAAACCCTCACAAGCAACAATAAATTCAAGGTAATTCTATTCTGTAATTTTGTTTCTTAATTCAAATTTGTAAACTGCTGATGTCTAATAAAAACAATTGATAAAAATTAAATTAAATTTCTATGTATGGACACCAGTCTCCAGCTTTTTAAGTACTGCCATCTGTATTTTGTCTGTACAATTGTCTGGTAAAATTAGCCTTTAATTTCAGTTAGTGAAAGTAGCTTTCTTATTAAATTGTTTTAGTGATTAAGATATCAAAACACTAAGGCTGGGGCAGATTATAAGCTACTGAACTGAAAAATACTATGTTGAAATCCAGTTAAGAGTGTAGCTGTACTTAGGTTTTAATTTCTAACTGCCTCATATTTAACTCTAAGTTCTGGTAATTTTCTCTTGTACCTATTGGGTTTAGATTTATTAATTAAATTTATTAATCAAAAATTATCTTTCTTTTTTAGAGCAGTATGAGTATTTGTTCTTCTTAACTGTAGAGCTTTACAATAAAAGACTTGCTTTGTTACTTCCTTTCCCACCCTATAGAGATGATTTCGGTAATATAACAAGAAAATATACTCATCTGCTTTGGTTTTCACTAACTATAGGTAATGATTTTTGGGTTTCAGTCTTCCTCATTTAAGTGTACACACAGTAGTAAATCTAAAACAAGTGATAAGTGGTCTGATTTTTGGAGTTGTGATACACCAACTGCATCCAGTGACTTGCAGAACTGCTACTCCAGTGACTAAGCTGCATATTTAGATTTTTATTTTATTTATAAATATAGATATTTATTTTATTTTAGATCGATGGATGATATTTGTGGATGGATGCAGATGCTTAAATTAACAGCAGGGAAGTCTAGCAAGGTGTAGTTCTGTTCCTGTTCCCTCTCCTGGTTTCTTGTGTGGCATCACCTACAGGGAAATAATTGTGTGTGGCGTTGCCGTGGGATTTAAGTGCTGAAAAAAATCTCCAGGAGCAGTTAATTATGGGTGAGAAAAGAAAGGGTTTATTTTGCCAAGGCTAAGATGTTACAAGGCTCGAGCAGCAGCCGTGCCTGAGATGTTACATTTTATAACACCATCCATCCAATCCCAGATGTGTCCACCCTGTGGCCTTTACTCTGGTCCGCCCCAGGGTCCACCCCCTGAGAAATGGGTCTGGGGGTTTTGGGACCCTCTGTTCATCCCATCTTCAACAGAGCACAAGGGGTACGTAGTTACCTCATTCTTGACCGTATTCTGTGGTTTAGGCCCTGATATGCTGTTCTGCTAACAATCTAGGCCTTGCCTTGACAAAAGACTAAACATTTCTGCTGTATTCAAGGGTATGAGTGATATAGGGAGCATAGAATGGGGTAAGAGGTTAAGGAATGTGTAAACAAGGGTGCTAGAGAGAAAGGGAAAGGGACAAGGGACAAAGGAGGGAGGGGTTGCTGCTTTTAAAATCCACTTATAAAACTTATAAGGCTTACCAGTATTAGAAAAATAAAAAACCATTAGGGGCTTAAGGCATCAGTGGCCTTTATGCATCATTGCAATTCAGCAAACCACTCACAGATGGAAAAACACAATAAATTTATATTTTCAGTACAAAAGAAGAAGAAATTCTAGGAGGAAAGAATTGTGGGGTTATCTTAAATGCCAAAAAAGCTTGTGCAACACTGTGACTTTTTCCTCTTTGCTGGAGTCTGAAAATTACACCACAGAATGTTAATTGTCCACTCTTACAGGTGGATAACAATTCAATATTTTCAGGAATATTGTGAAGTTCATCAGTTGGAGTTCTTGTTGCAGATTCTCTCTGGCAACCTATGTTCTGCTAATGCATTCCCTTGGCAGGGTGAACAGCTCTTGACCCCCAACACACCTGTTTTTGTCTTGAAGGAACCCATGAGGTGTTGCTGCATTTCGTCCAATACAGGTGGGGAGGGGCTGCTGAGAACACTGGAAGAGCTTTTACTCCTCTAGTCTCCTGGGAATTGAGGATTCCATGGCAGGATTTGATTGGACTGGGTCAAAGGGAAAAACACTCTGAACCTAAAAGTAGGTTCGCTTTCCTGCCTTCTTGTGTGGCCTTTTTCCTTCCTCTCATCCGTTGCCTTCACACATCTGTCAGTCCCTGGTCTGACGGGCAAAGGACTGACGCTGCTGCAAGGATCACAGGCTCCAGATCTGCTCTGGGGACAGGTTTCCAAGTGAAACTTGGCACTGGTCACCAGTTGTGTTTTGTTGCAGCTCTTTTTCCCTTAATTCTCTCTTCCTACCTTTCTACACCTTGCTTTTTCCAAGCTGGAGCTGAATGACAGCAGCAGCACCTGTGAACCGTTCAAGTTAAGCTTTCCTCCTTCTTAAAATCCAGTAAGGATACTGCATATAAGGGGAGAGGGATTATTTAATAATACTTTGTATTTTAGAGATGGCTTTTTTGTTGATTAAATTGAAACAGTTAAAAAAAATGTTTTAAATCAGTCATTAAAACACCAGAACAAGCATTAATTTGATGCTCCCAACTTTACAGACACGCAGTACCACTGCCTTTGTCTTCCTGCAAGATCAGCGGGGACTGTCAGAGTGTGTTACTTCTAATTTTAGTGCTTTGAATTTAAATTTGCTCTTGGTGAATTTAAATTTCTCCCTTCAAAGGGAGCGCAGCCATCAGGTCTCCCACAGAGAGAGTTATGATCTCGTGATTCTCTTCCAGCTTTGATTTATGTGAGACTTTTCCTTTACATGGAAAGCAACACTGGTTTCTTCCCAAGAAGATGTGAAAATAGAGAAGTGTAGCCCTGCTGCAGCATTCCAGGGAGCCTTGTGGTGCTTGGGGTTGTGTCTGTGCTATTTGCAAACTATGCAAGAAAAGTCTGGCCTCTGGTTTGCAGACCTCCTAAGGGTGCACCTTCTTCAACAGGCTCCCTGCTTTCAGAGAGAAAAGAAGGAAAGGAGTGATAAAAGGACAACGATAAGTTTCTACCACTTCTTCATTTGTAGTTTTGGATTTTGTATGGTTGTTCTGGACCTTTCTGTTCTCCTCAGTTTTCTCTAAGAGGGGTTTTGATATTAAAGATGGTCCAAGGGGTGTACCAGGAGTGCTGGAGGTGTGTCCAGCTGCTCTCCAGGTAAGTTCTAGGTGTGTTCTGGATGTGTTCCAGGTGTGCTCTAGATGTGTTTGAGATGTGCTCTGGGTTTGTTCTAGTGTCCAAAATTGGGAAGCTAATAGCTAGGAACCAGAGATGTCCGCATACCTGGAATTCCCAAAGCCCCAGGAGGGCAGGAGGTGTTTCCACTGTTAGTTTTACTTATTAGCAGAGCACGTAAGTGTGCAAGAAGGCAGCTCTGGACTCAGTGACATCTCAAAGCACTGGCTTCTGCCTCTGACATGCCCCAGCCACCTCAGTGCCCACTGGGAAGCTCCTTTGGAGCTGGCATGGTTCTCAGGCTCTTCCAGGTCAGCTCCTGTTTGCTTTAAGACACTTTGGAAAGAGCTGCAGCTGCCTTTATTAGGACCTGTGGCTTCTCTTGTGGACTAGAAGGGCTGGGAAGACTAGAAGGGATGGCTCCAGGTGGGAAATCTCAACTGTCAGTGCTGATTCATTGCGGGGAAGTCCCTGCTGCCACTGCTCCCAGAGTGGGACAATCCCTGCCCTCGACCTGCCGGCAATTCCTTCTCTTTTTGTTGTCATACCAAGGGCTTAAGCCAGACCTGGCTGCTGTCACCAGTAAATACACAAGTTACCCACTGGCCAGGACTAAGAGCCACACAGTCCTGCTGTGTTTGCTGACTCTATGACAACTATGTAAAACCATTCTGGATTTCACGCCCGCTCCTTCCTTATCAATCCCGAGGTGCCTGGGATGAATAATTAGAGGTAACAGCAAATATTATGCCTGTGCTACCCACTCTGCTTTTCAAAGAAAAACCAAACAAAATTAGGCCTGACACAAAGCCCAGGAAGGATGTTGGGGCTGTTGAAAGACCATTAAAGTTCAAGGAGAGGATGATTTGCAGAAAATATTCTGTAATTAACATCAGCTACCCCCAGCCTGCTGGAGACCGGGAAAACCTCAGTAAACATCAGCAGCAATGTGCACTTTATTTTGCTTGTTAAATACTTACCCTAAAACTTGGTAAGTGCTGTGCTGGCACTGGTTGCCTCAGGGGGAGTGAAAATCTGCGGCCCTGTTTTTCCCTGGCACTTTGGTGGGTCTGTTAACCCTGCCCCATCCTAAAGATGGTTAAATTTCACTGGGGATGAGTAATTTCTGCTTTGTGTAGGTGGTGTGGGATTTTTGGCTTGTCCAGCACCTCTAGCACATGGCAAGGTCAGTGCTTCAGCATCTACTTCAACAGGAAACTTTTAAATGAAAATGTCCAGCTCCCCAGAGCTCCAGCCCTCAACTAGACCATCCTGTTTCTGGAAGGTGCATTAAGACCATGAAAGAACAACTCCAGGTCAATAAGTAGCCAGGCCCTTCTGCATCTATGGTTGTAATCCTAAATGTGTTTTACTTCCAAAAAGCCTCTGAGTGAAAAGGCAGGACCTCTGATGGCACATCAAAGCCCATCCCCCCTCTGCCAATCTTGAAAGGTGGGAACCAGGCCAGACACATAAACTCTGCGCAGGGCCAGGAGAGGTCGGAGGCTTGAGGCGTGGCCCGTGACACTCACCGTGGATATAATAACTCATAACTTCTTGGAGTGTGGGGGCTTCCCTCCTTCACCCCCAGCAGATCAAGGCCACCACTTCAACCGACAGACATGGAAGCGGCAACTACCAAGCGTCATCGCTGGACCCCGTAGGCGGTGACTATATGCGTTTTTCCACTCTCATCTTTTCTTTTTCCTTACTCTCCCTTACTCTTATCGTGTCTTTCTCTCCCCTATGGATTTTCTCCTCCCCACACAAAGGTTATCTCTATGTCACATCGTTATATGACAACACCCAAAATGCTAGCATACCTGTTGATACAGAATTGTTAAAGTAAACCTTACCAATATATGTTTTCAAACACCGATTATTCAGTTTCTTTTCACTCTAATCCACTCCAAGGGAATTATTGATAAAAACCTAGGTTACTCCCCCTCCCCTTTTCCTGGGGCGAGTCATAACATTTTTGACATAGTCGGCAGGATCCTTTAGATGTGGTGGAGTAATCGGTGTAGTCTAAAACTGATACCGAGGGCGAGTCAAATGGTGATCGTCCCCTCGTTGTAAAATTATAGTAAGAATTTTTCTTCTCTTGGTGTGACCCAGGCACATCAGACCTGTTGAAAGGTTTCCTGGTGTGGCCTGGACCTGTTGAAAGGTTCTCTGGTACCTGGACCTGTTGAAAGGTTTTCCAGGGGAGAGTCAAGTCGACCCTCAGAGGGTTAAGGGGGAGAAAGACAGTAACCCGAGCTGGGCTAATGATTTAGTCAAAAGGAATGACACCCCAGGTTGAGTTATATGGGGATTATTCCCTCCTTATGTTTGTCTTTGGTTTAGGACTGCTTTTTGTAGGTGCTGTTTTAGGCGTTGTCCTTAGAACTGTGTGAAAAGAAAGATCGGCTATTCAGAGATCTACAGGTGAGGTGATAAGATCTCTTCAGGAGTCAATGAAGGCATTACAGGAGCAATTAGAAAAAGAACGCTTGCAGTTAACTGCTGAGTGTAAGGCAGTTCGTGGAAGAGAGAGATTAACTTGTTGCTTCGGTCAGCCCTGCAAGATGAGGAAGAAAAAAATGAAAGGCTTAAAAAGATACTGAAAATGAAAAATTGTGAATTACGGGACATCAATTTAAAATACCATAGACCGGTAGATGTTAACAAATCCCTGTATCCCTCTGGGGAACTGGAAGAACTTAAGCAAAGTTATCCAGAGGACAAGGTAATACATATGCGTCCCCTCATTAAAACCGAAACCACTGGCCAAGGAGCAGATCGGCAAACTACCACATGAACTACCCCATACACGGGGGAAGCACTGGCCAAAATTCAGGAGAAATACAGCCGTAAGGCCAGCGAATCAGAGACTGAATATGTGTGGAGGGTGTCCCTTACCGGAAGGGATCGGATTTTGTTGAGTGAAGATGCAGCCAGAGAATTTTGGGGCCCAGGGGTCTTCCTGACCACAAATGATAACCGAGCACCCGTGGTCCCTGACCCAAAGAGCTGACTACTGGGCAGGCAGGTTAGACCTTATAGAAAGGGGAGATCCTCACACGATTAAAACGCCCACAACTGGCCACATTGTAAAAAGTGTACAAAAAAACGCATGTCTCCAATTACTGCATGCAAAATTATTAGATCCACAACGAAATTCCCCAGTGGAACTCGAGGCGGATCCACAGAGATTTCCGGTCTTAATTCGAGGCCTGCCTGATGCACTGAAAGTTTATGCTAAACAATTACAGGAGTGCATAAAGGCAACCCCCAGACCTAGAAGATGGGGTGCTCCACTAGAGATAACCTGGTTGGAGATAGCCCAAGAATTAATAGCTACTGGTCAGCAGCTGGGGCTCTCTGGTACGAGTGGCCAGAGAATACACAGCAGGAGGGCAGGGAAGGTCCAAAAACCTGCCTCGCCAGGTATTTTTCATCAATATGTGTCATCTAGCAGGAGAAAGAGATATAGTTTGTGGGTGGAAGGTATTGCAAAAGGAATTCCTCGAGAAGTGATGGATAAATTACCCACTGCTAATTTGGAACACTTGATAAAGCACTGGGATAAGGTCAAAGAGCACGAGTCACCCCCTAGGGGCAGCCCCCCTAAGGAGTCCAACACTGTGATCCCCTCAGCCTCTCCAGAAACCGGACTAACCAGTTTGACCAGTTCTGAGTCAAGAAACTGGATTTACTGCTCTCAAGTAAATAAGCCAAAAAATGACCAGTGGGTTAATGAGAGAAAGCTTACAGAAAACAACCAGGGAGATATGGTAATCACTTTTCCTCTTGGCCCTTTTAAATCTTTGGTTACATTCGTAGTAGACACAGGTGCACAGGTCTCAGCACTCCAAACTGAAGCTGCTACTCATTGTGGCATTAAGCCAGACAAAAACGGCGCGCCCATGGCGCACCCTTTGTACCTTTGGCCATCTAAGATGTTGAATATTCAACAGGTAACAGGTATTTTACCTTAAAAGGTAATTTTTCAAACTCAGGAGGGGGGTGTCGCCCTCCTGCCTGATTGATTGATGACGTACCCCCCTGTACAGCACAGGGGGGTCTTTTTGCATACAAAAACCTACCATGCGGCCAGAGTAAATTTTTCATTTTTATATATTGTACCCTACCTCGACCGCGAAATTCCCTTGGTGTCAAGCCCTGATGGGACTTTTTCACCTTACAATCTTCACGAGGCACCTAAAATTCCTGAAATTAAACGAAAGATGCAAAAAAATTCCAACATCCCCTGCTTTCCACTTAAATCAATTTACTTATAATAAAACCGGATTATTTTATTTCTCATAGGCAGGCAACCCAAAACCCTTGGCATGTGCTTCCTCTGCTCCAGCCTGTGTCCTTTCTCTTCTACCTTCTCCTCCCACCTCACTCCTGACGTAGGACATCACAATCTAATCACCACATCACCTTCCACAAGCCATTTATGTATGTTCCAGGCTAAGAGACCAGTGGCGTGATTATGCTGCTTTCATAGGAATAATTCTTGTGGAAGCTCTTTCCAGCACCAGCACCTGACACGCAGACCTTTCCAGCAGCAGGGCTGCCCAGGGCTGAGTCTGACCAGCTCACTGGCTTAGTTTAAGCAGAGATGAGGATGAGCCACCTGTAGTGTCATAGCAACCCTCCCCGGGGCTCTCCTCTCCCAGTTCAAACTGAAACCACCTCCTTGACTGAGAGATGTCATAAGAAACCACTTACCAAACCAAAACCAGGCGAAAAGCACTTGAAAACTGTTTACTCGGGTGACTCGCAGCTCTGAAATTAGCTCACAGATGATGATGCTGCTGTTCTGCCGGTGCTTTGGAGGGTGATTTGCATGTTGCTGTCTCTGTAGGGTGGCTGGGGGGGAGGTCATTTGCCTCCCACCTCCCGTCTTGCTCTCTGAGACCTCCCAGCTTTGATCCGTGAGAGGGGCTGGCTGGCATCTTTGGGGTTGCCCCTGCAAGCTTCAGGAAAGAATGATAAAACAGCCCAGAGGCACACATGTGATCTGAATTTCACTGCTTAGATACATCTCCGTGTCCAGAGATTGATTTTACAATCCCTGCTGTAGTCGTCCCATAGGAGATAAATCCTGGCTCTGGCAACCTTCTGGAGCGATCTCTGGGCTTCAGACACTCCCCCACTTTATTACCGTCCCACAGTAACAAAGTGCAGGTTCTGTGCCTGCGCCACCAGCTCTCACAATCCATCTGCTTGTCCCTGAATGCACCAGCCCAGTTTCACAAATCCCAGTCCTGTCTCCCTCTTCATCCAGTGACTGCTCTGACCCAGGGACCAGGTGAAGAACAGCATCCCTGGGCTCAGCACAACGGGCTGCTGAGGGTGCTGCCTGCGCAGCTCAGAAATGCAGAAAGATTGAGATGGTAAGGGATCTCAGGAGATCATCTCTTCCAAACGGTCGCTCCAAGGAGAGTGAGCAGTAGCAACTTTGTCTCATTAATTTAAATTCCACTCAGCTGGGCAGACAAAAACATCTTGAAATCCATTTTAACTTCAAAGTTGATTAAGAGCTGTTCTTACAAAAGAAATAGTTTAACATTATTGGGGGAGGCAATTTCAGATCACTAGACTGCGGAGAAAACGTATTTTTTATTTTGGTTTTTTTTTAGTGACTCACGTCAGCTTTGTAAATTTTCCCACCTCGCCAACCGCTGTGAGAAGTTGCCACTCTCCCCAGCCGCTCCTCCTGCCCGTAGTTTAGCAGCTCCTCAGGTCGGGAGGTCTCTGACCACGGTGTGTTTCACCCCCCTGCCCGTCCCACCAGCCACCGACAGGTGCACCACCCACGACGACAAGTGCAATTGCAATAAGACGCGTTGGTCCGAGGACAAATTCCTTGAGGTGGGAAGGAGACAGCGAGGGGGGAGGGGAAAGCCTTACGGCAATTTTAAGTGATACGTCGTGAATTAAAAACGCCGAAAGCGGCAGTGCCCGGGGAGAGGCTGCCCCTCGGTGCGGTCGCGGGGGTGACGCCGGGGAAGGGGGCGGCTCAGTCGGGTACCGGGGACATTCTCGCCGGCTCTCTCCGATCAGACTCGGCGGGGCGGTCCCGGGAGGGGCCCGTCCGGAGGCGGGATCGGGGGCCAAGGGCGGAGGAGGGTGGAAGAGGGGGGGTGTTGTGATGCTCGGGCGGTGGATGAAGCCGCTCGTCTCGGCAAGCACGGAGGTGAGCCCGGGGCTGCGGCAGGGACGCGGGTCTCGGGTTGCCCGTGAGCCGGGGCTGGGCGGCTTCTCCCTCCCGTCGCGCTCGGGAAAAGGTGTATTTTTCCACGGGGAACTTTTCCACAAGCAGACTATGTCTTCGGCCCCCGGTCGGAGCCGCCTTGCCCGCCGGAGGGGGCAGCGGGAACCCCGGGCTGAGAGACTCCCGGGCAGCCCTGAGCTGGCTCTGTGTTGACAGTCAGGGCTCTGCGGACAGGGAGGGCTCCCTCCTGGAGAGGGCGAGGCATTTGGGCCAAGGTATGTGATGGGAAGCCCCTCTCGGGTCCCTGTGCAGCTCTGTGAGGGTTGTGGTTGAAGGGCTCCATCCTGCTCGGAAGGACTGGTTGGACGCTGGAGCTGTGGGTCCAGGAGAGTGGCAGCAGCACAGTGGGAGGACGAGGAGAAAAGGGTGTGATGAGACGGAGAAATGTGGGATTCTGCTCTGCCAGCAGTGACGGGCTGGCTTGGCTGGGAGGGTGGAAAGGTAGAACTGGTGAGCGGGGAGGGTGCCGTTGGCCGTCGTGCCCCCAGTCAGACGTGCCCTGGAAAATGATGGAGTCCGAGCAAGAAAGATCAAAATCGAGCTGTAGAAATGCTCGCTGTTGTGCTAAACAAAGCCTCGAGTTTCTGTAAGTTTTTGAATAATAGTTTATTATATGGAAAAAGGAAGCAGCCGGCTGGGTGACAGAGATGGGGACCAGTTTCCCAAATCTGCACACATACTACAGGGTACATTTAGTATTTATCTTAGCTCCTTCGTGCATATTAATTATATCATATACATATACATTCTACAGGTTTTTGCTAAGTATTTAATATATGGGTTTTCTTACAGCTAAAGCTAAAAGTGTTATCTCTACAACCGGTCATAATTCATGCATTCTTGGACGAACAGGCGCCTAAAGATTTAAAGTTCTACTGTATTTTATTCTTAGGATAGTAAGGAGGTTTTAGGCCTCTTGACCTTGTAAGGGTCTGTTTTATTTCTTTAGGGGAGTGTAATTAAGTTTTACAATCTGTTTGTTTTATTTTGATGTAATCACCCATTTGTTTCATTAATCACAATTATTTATTTATCACAATTCCCTCCCTTTTTTTTATTATTAACTTACTGATTTGTGACTTTTTGATTTTTATAATATTAACTTTGTATATTTTGTCTTAGTTATTGTATACAGTAATAGAGTCAAAAGTTTCAAAAATGTCTTTAAGTTTCCATTCGTCGGTTTATGTCAATTTTATTTTAAATTTTCTGTTGGCGATGTTGTCTTCGCAGATCTTGGCGTTTTCTTGACTTTGGTGTAATGTATTTAAGAAAGTTGCTTTTTTTAATTTTGATTGCAGTTTGTGTAATTAGCATCACTTGATATAGATTTTTCACTTCGGCTCCAGGGGTTCACCTGTAAAAGATCTTACATATGTATAATCTCTAGGTATAACAACGAATTGGCCTCTCGAGGTTACAAGCTTGTTTCGAGGATTAGCTCTTTAATATTTTAAGTTGTTTTTATAAATGTACAATATAATTTTTAATAGTACTTTTATTATGTTTCTGGCTAGATTAGTTTGACAAGGATACGCCAAGGATACCCTGAAAAAGTGTCAGTGAGAACAAGCAAATATCTATACCCCTCTTTTTCTGGGTAGTTCTAAAAATCGATTTGCCATTTCTGTCTTGGATAATTATTTTTTCTATTTGTCTTAGTTGAATTTTGCTATGCGTCTCCTGTCTCACAATGGTATAGAGATTTCATGTTACTATATTTTGGCTTAGATATTTGTATAGAGCTTCTGCTCCTAATGTGTTTTCTTGTGTTCTGTTATGATAAGTGCTCATAAAATAGAAGAGGATATTACTAACTTAGCCGGTGGTGTCTTGGCCCATTTGTTTTTCTTCTATTTTTCCTCTTAAATTCTGGATTAACTTTCAGTCTTCTTTAGAGTATCTAGGCTCTGTATTTGACTACTGAATTTTAATTTTACCATCAGGGATCAAATATTGGACTTTGCTTTCTTCTGCTTTTACTGCCCTTTTTGCCTCCGATCATCCATGGCATTTCTTCTTTCATGGCCAGTAACTCCCTTTTTTTTGGTGAGCTTTTCAATGCATAATAGCAACTTTTCTGGCAACTGAAGTGTTATAATCTCTGTTTTTCGAGTTAAGGTATTGACAGAGAGGGCTCTTGCCTTTATTACTTCATTTATCGTGGTTATTGCATATCTAGCTTTACATCCTCTTTTCTAGACAAAATTTTTCTGTGAACCAGAAGTCTTTAGCATCTTTCAGGGGTTCTTCTTTCAAGTCTGGTTGGCTGGAGTACGTTGCTCTTATTGTCTCTAAGCAGTCATGTGCAACTGTATTTTTGGTGGCTTCTTGAAGGAAAAGCTGGATAGATTTATTTTGTGGTTTGGTATTTCAGGAAGCACTGAGGTGAAAGCCAATGATTTAAATCAAGGGCTGGAGCCCTCATCAGTGTTGTTTTAGCTTATGAAAAGCTTTATCAGTTTCTTTACCCCAGGTGAGTATGTTGGACTCACCTTTATGAGTTCACAAAGTGGCTTTACTAGAAGTCCATAGCTGTAGATCTATACATGACATTATTCGGTTCTTCTGAGTAATGTTTGGAGCTCTTCCTTTTTCTGTGGCCAAGGAGTCTGGCAGATAGATTCTTTCTTTGCTGTTTTTAGGGTTCGTTGTCTTGCAGCAATTTCGTAATTGAGGTAGGAGACTTGTTGTATAGCTCTTAGTACTCAATTAATCTGAGACAGTTTAGCATGTTAACAGTTCACCCAATACATATTATTTTGGATTTTCTTTCTTGTGCGAGGATTTTCTCATTTAAAAGCGAATAGTGATTAACTTTCAGGGCTCCAGGGCAGGCAGAAGAAAGCATCCTTTAGATCCAGGACAGTAAACTATTTTAGCTCTGGTGTTAATTTAGTCAGCAGTGTATATGGATTTGCTACTATGGGGTGCAAGCCTTTAGTTATCTTATTTATTGCTCTAAGATCTTGCACTATCTTATACTTCCCATCAGGTTCTTTTACTGGTAAGATGGGAGTATTATATTTTTATTTATATTTTTTAATAATAACTCATGTTTAATAAACTTTTTTATATTGTGTTGAATCCTTTCCTGATTCTCTGTTTTAGGGGATATTGTTTAATCTTTATTGGCTGCACCCCTAATTTAACTTTTACTTCAATTGACAATGTTATTTTTGCTCTTCTTGGAGTTCCTGAAGCTCATACTTTGATCCGTTACTTCTTCATGTATGCTGCTTGAACTTTGAGTCTCTATTAGGGCAAGATTTAAAATCTCAATCAATTGCTCCTTTTTACTTTGAATTTTATGTTGTTCTGTTAAATTTAATTTCAACTTTCAATGGCTCTCATAAGTCTCTTCTCAGTAAACAAACTGGTGAGTTTGGCATGTATAAGAATCTGTGGATTTCAAATTGCTTTCCTAATTTGTATTTGAAAGCTTTCAAGAAATGAGCTTTTTCTGTTTGACCCATGGCTCCTCTTATCGATACAAAACTTACAGCAGTGGGTACTAAAGTTTGATTAATGCCTAAAATGCAGCTCTTGTATTGATTAGAATTATGCTTCCTGATTTTTGTTCTTTTAGCCTTTTTGTATTGGGGATCTTCGGGCTATTTATAGCCTTTTAGGACTCAGCACAGCCCCTTAGGATTCGGTCTAGCCCCCCCCTCCCCCACCCCCGGGTACAAAGGAGTTAATAAATTCTCTCCCTGCTCCCCTTTTCCCAGGATAGTTGTAGTAATCAGGAAGTATAAAAGGTTGTTAAACTGCCAGGACAGAATATTTACAAATCAGAAGATAACAAAAGACAAATATAATAGTCTTGGTATTATCTAGTGTTCTGACAGTATTATTCAAAATTGCACTTCAATTTTGTATATGCATCGCTTTTTGGAGGTTGGTATTTGTTCATTTTCGCACAAAAATCTTTTTCATCCATACCACCTCCAGTCCGAGTTTTGGTGTCTTTGCTTGGTTACCAGGTCTGTCTGCTGAAATGAACTTTTTATAAATAGTTAATTTCCAACCCATATCGAGAGTAAAGCAATGGTTCCCCTTCTTATTTCATTACAGCATCCCCCCCTTCTCATGTTAGCTTGTTTAATGAGTAAGGATCTCTAAAAGTGCCAAACTTGAGACACAGGGTTTGGGGCACTGCCCGGGCCGTTGTTGGGCTGATCCCAGCGTGTTTCATGTGGGCTGGTAGTGCAAAAGGGAAGGTCTAGTTGTTCTCTCCAGTGCTTGAAATAAACTGCAAAATTTAAACTTGTTTTTTGAGAGGTATTGTGAATCTTTTCTCTTTGTTCTAATCACTTTGATTGTAGTTTTACTAGCTTTATAATTTTGGGGAACTTTGGTTATATCTTTTGGATTAGATTCAGTCTTTACTATGAATTTATATTTTTCACCTTGAGGTTTTAATTCAGTTTTGTCTAGAGCTGGTTACAGTGTGTTATTCTTGGAAAACAGAGCTCTTGACACTTTTAATCTCATTTATTTTATTCAAATAGTTTCAAGTGTCTCTGTCTTTTCAGACAATTTCTTTTTAGATGACCTTTTCTTTTACAATAAAAACATTTTACTGCCTGGTCTCTTGAAACAATTTGTTGGGGTCTGCTTATATATACTTTTTGGGCTTCTCTCAGTAAGTCTTTTAGCTCCCCTTTCTCCCATCCATCTAATTTCTTTAGTTCTCTTTTAATATAACTCCAGGCATAATTTATAAAGTGGACTTTCAACAATATTAGGCCAGCTGGTGTATCAGGACTGATGCCTAAATATTGCTGTAAATTTTTCTTTAGTCTTTCTAACCAGGTAATAGGGTTTTTGGGTTTTTTTCTTGCTGATCTTTAAATGCCTTTTTGACATTTTTCTCATGGGGAACAGCCTTTTTGGTTCTTTGGGTCAAGGAAGTACAGTACTCAGTCAGGGCTGAGTTACATTCCCAATTGAGTCCTAAGAATTTGTTTATTTGTTCATCTACTCCCAAGAGGTCTTCTATCAGTTTCCCTATTTCTTTCGTTGTTTTTAAACTTTTGTCTTCTTCACCAGAGCTTTCTTGATCTACTAAAAAGGCCCTGACGTTTCTTACGGTTGTCTGTTTTTTCCTTTGGGCTTTAGTTCTTTTGGGACTTCCATACCCTTGATTTAATAAGACCGTGAGGTTTACAGCCGAGGGAAGTTGTGGAGAGGGAGGGGGAGTATTTCTTGGGGCTGTGGGAACTACAACTGAGGGAGTTTGTAAAAGATAAGAAGGGTTATAGGGGAGAGGTAAGCTACCTAATAGTTCCCATTTCGCTTCTCTTGATCTCTTTTCTATTGGCCTTTCTTTGGTTAACTTACTAATATTCTCAATATCTTCCCAATTTGATATCATTACCCCCAAAGGACTGGTAGGGGTAATATCCAGCAATGCCTGCTTGGGCAATGCCTGCTTGCTCCCTTTTCTCTTGAGGCTACCTTTCTTACTGAATCCTTGCCCCATAGTTTTCCGAGGTCCCTTCTAGAATCTCTCCATCGACTCTCTGGGATCCCTTCTAAATTCTCCCCACTGACACAAAGGTCTCTCCTTAAGACTTTTCCACCGACCCCAGAGGTCCAATCACCAATTCTCTCACTCCGCCGTGTCACTGGCTGTTCCGTTCGCGTGGAGACAGAAACGCAGTTAAAAGGGCTACCGCAATCACTTCGCAGCAAAGCTGCGTCTCATTCACTCTAACCTCTTTTATCCACCCAACCAGGGAATACTCACAGTCTGTTGTTCTTCCCTGGGTCTTTGTGCACGAGAATTATGGGCCCTTTTTGCTGCAGCAATCTGGGAGCAATCCTTGCTTTTACCATATAACCATATAACGTGTTACTCCAGTCCTGTGGAAAATTAGACTCGAAATATGCCGCTGAATTCAGCGGGGCCCCCCCCATTTTGACTACTAATTAACCCAGCAGGGCTTGGAGAACATCACGTCAGGAAAGTCACCAATTGTGATAAAGTATTGAGTTTCTATAAGTTTTTGAATAATAGTTTATTATATGGAAAAAGGAAGCAGCTGGCTGGGTGACAGAGATGGGGACCAGTTTCCCAAATCTGCACACATACTACAGGGTACATTTAGTATTTATCTTAGCTCCTTTATGCATATTAATTATATACATACACATTCTACAGGTTTTTGCTAAGTATTTAATATATGGGTTTCCTTACAGCTAAAGCTAAAAGTGTTTTCTCTAAAACCGGTCATAATTCATGCATTCTTGGACGAACAGGCGCCTAAAGATTTAAAGTTCTATAATGGTGGAGGGGGACGGACAGAATGCTCTTAGGTCAATGTGATCAGGCAAAATGTCCGCTTTATTAGAGGGAAGACAACTTATATGCTGTTTGTGACACAGAGACGTGATTCTTTTCCAGGTTACATTGGATACATAAGGAAAACACACTGAGCTGTACAGTACCAATTGGACCACAGCAGGTGTCCATAAAACTTGTTTACTTCTGCCAAAAAAAACTCCTTCTTCACCTTGGCACAAGGCCTGCAGCCATATTGGTGCAGTATTTTTTACTGTCTGCACCCAGCCATGCCAAGGCCAAAGGTCGCAGAAATGCAATAGAAATTGTTCACACAATTTCTGTCCTCCGACAGTTCTACTATATTTTATTCTTAGGATAGTAAGGAGGTTTTAGGCCTCTTGACCTTGTAAGGGTCTGTTTTATTTCTTTAGGGGGGTGTAATTAAGTTTTACAATCCGTTTGTTTTATTTTGATGTAATCACCCATTTGTTTCACAAATCACGATTATTTATTTATCACACTGTGGTGAGAGGGGGAAGAAAGCACCTACCGAAGAGGCATAAGAAAATACCAAAGAGGCATAAGAAAAAAGTCTTGCAACTGTAGTAACCTAAAACTAGTAATGCTGCTGAAAGAAGGGGAGTTTGGAAGCTTTTGCTAAAAATGAACTATCCTAGTTAAGTGAATGTGTTGTTTTCTAATGCATGACAGGTTTCTTGGAATAGACTGGATGCTTCTTAACCCTGAGGGAATGCTCTCTAGCTTCTGCTGAACTCAGAGTGGTTTGCACTGTTATTCATGGGGTTCATTGCAGTGGAAGTCAGAGGAGCGAATATTAAGAAACACAAATTTCCCTGTTTTGGGTTCTAGTAGCAATTCCATCAATGTCTTGAGTCACTGGCACTGTAGGAGGAAGCACTGACTAGTGAGTTGTATGTGAATGCCCTTTTCTTGTTCATATGCCCTGCTTGGCCACACAAAAATGGCAGGACAGCATGATGGTGACTGAGCAACAGTCTGCCTGCCAGGAATTAGTTTTACGTGTGTAGTTCAGGGAGCAGCTGGTACCTGTGCCCCAAGTTTTCTTTCTCACTTGATTTCTACTGACTCTCAAGGCATTTACCCCATCCATCCAAGAGTGGCTCCAATGAAATTTTTCCTGTTCAGGGCTTTCACAGGGCCAAGTTCTGCAGTGAAGGCCTTGGTGTCCAGTTTGGTGTTACCATGGAGCTAAGTTGGGTGACACTAGAATGATGCAGCCTCCTGGATGCCTGTTCTAGAATCTCTCTCTGTGCCAATATTTGTGCCTGTGTCACCAGTTTGAGGAACTAAACAAGGAAGAACATCAAAACCTTCAGCAGAACTGGCCTTTTGGTGCAAGGCCAGTCACAGCAGGTTCAGAGGAGCATCAAGAGCCTGAGGAGGAAGCGACTGGGGCCACTTGCTTAACAACAATTAGCCATCACCTTGCCTTTGTCATGACATCAGCAGATATATTGGCACAAGGTGCTTAGGAGTCATTCTACTTCCATCTTGATTTGTTTGGTCACTGGTACAGGGAGAAGCCTCTGTGCCAGTCACAGTTACCATATAAAACCATACAGATGTTCCATATGTAGAGGTGAGGCCAGATGGGTGGTGCCTAGTGCTGGGTGTGCCTTGCTGGCAGTGCCCTTGTGGTTTGGATCAAGGTCTAGTGTGTGACGGCAGGAGAGACAGGAGACTTTACCCTCAGTAAATCAGTGTAGCTGTACTGTCATTTAACTCCCTAAGGGTTGTGCTTCCCATGCTTGTCAAGAGCTTGGACTGTGTCTTCTGGCTTTGTGATTCCTCCCTGTGCTCTCATCTTGAGGTTGTGTTTTGGTTTTTTTTTCTCTCACAGACACTCCTGACCAAATAAATACTTTAAAACCGCTGAAATCTGAACAACCCAGCAACACAGGAACAGACTCACAATTCTTATTTTCGGTGGTGCTTTCACTGGGGAACAGGTGATATGCTACCAACTCACTTCTTTGCTGCCTCTCCTGGCTTTTAAAATTATCTTCGGCTGGGGCTAGGAACTCTGCCCAACACTTTAAATGCTGTCTGGTGGAACTTCAGATTCCACCACTGCCCTGCCAGCAAAGAATTAAGTATAATCATCTTTATTCAGATTTTTCTGTTAAAAAGCAAAATGTTCACATTCTTATTTTTTTGTACAATTGCATAAAACCTCCCATCTGTGCAAGGTGCATGGGTTAATGTCATCCAATCTTCAATATGTTGCTCTATCAGATAGGAAACTACTTCTTCAACATTAACAGGAGAAAGATTGTGTTAGAGACAGAAAAACAACCCCTGAAATCCTTGAAGAAATTCAGACATTGACTTCACTATCATTTCAAATCAGAGGTGAGACTACACATCAGTTTTAAGTGACCTGCTCCTTGGTCTGTAAGAAACTTGTTCCAGAACAGCAAAATAATCAGAAATCCCCTGAATCCATGTGTAGCCATCTTTCCTTTCTGGCATGTCTCTTGATTTTAAAAACAGAGAATAAAAGGATCATTCAGATTAGACAAAGTAAAAAAATTTCAAGCCTAATAGGCTTGAAGTGTTTAATCACGAATATGCTCCACTGCACTCTATCTCTTCACTTATTAATGCTGCTGGATGCCATGGGTGACTGACTCCCTGGAAAAGAGGACAGCATCTTCAGTGCAGGACCTGCTGTGAAACTCTTGCACAAATTTGTAGTTAACAGTGGTACTGTGGGGTAGCAAGATTTGCTGCCTTTGTGACCAGAGGTAATTCTGACGTCTTTATTCTCACAGTCTCCTCGGATGTGCATCTCCTTCCAAAGAGATGCTCCTCTTCTAGCCATGTGCCAGTATTCTCTCTTGAGCTGTGAGGGTTAAATAATGTTTAGACTTAAATTTTATGCACATACACACAAGGAGTGTGCATGGCTTTCTACAGACATGCAGTAATAGGAAACTACTGTTTGGTGGCACAAAGCTGTATCAGTTTCCTGGCTGACCCACGGATAACATCTCCCTTTTGTCTGGTTGCCCTTTCCAGAAGCTTTCTGCAGCCAAATTCTGCCTTCCCTTCCATCTTAAGTATTCATAAGGGGGTTATGTGGTATGCTTCCCAAAAAGCTAAAAGCTGTGAAGTGCAAAACTGCTCCTTTCAGGTAAAGAAGACCCAAAAGAGATTACAAAAAAACCATTGGGAAACTTTTCTTGACACGGTGCTGAATATGATTCTCCTGTATTAGAGTGGAAAGAATCTGACTGCAGACTGTACTGGGTTCCTCATTTTGGCAGCCTTTCTCTACCCAGATCTGTGTGTAAGTGCTCCTGCTCCCCTTTGTGCCTTGCAGTGCATCTTTCCTCCCTCCATCATGCTCACCGCGTTGCTTGGTGTTCCCACCAGGATGAAACCCTTCACAGCTCCATTCCCAGGGACCTTGGTTTGGCACAGTGAAGCCCCAGCATCCTGACACTACATGGAAGACATCAGGTTGTAGTGTTTTATTTGTGCTTATGGAGCTTCACTAAGAAATACTCAGGATCATTTGAGATCCTTGCAAGTTGGTAAATGATGAGATGGCACTTAGAGTCACCCATTTTTCTTCTTTAAAGAATTTGACAGGTAACTTTTGGAAAGAGATATTACCACAAAGGGAAGGGTGTTGCTAGAGGACCAGGTGATGTGTTATTGCCTAGAGGAAGTGTAGAAACACTTCAAAGTTGCCAATCTCAGAGACTGGAGGTGTGTTGGAAAAATCATAGAACAACAAGGCTTTTGTTCAACAGAGATTAAAAAAAATGACTGAGGAAAAAAAATCTCACTAGAGATTTTTCCTTCCCCCCCCCCCCCAGCTGAGGAGTGATTAATCTGAAATGGAAAATTCTGTTCCGCTACCAAACTGACCTATAGCTCTCTATAGCAAGCATAATATACTTCTCTGTTACATTTTGCACGTTTTTGGTTTGTCTCACGGAACTTCTGCTTTTACTATTGCATTGTATTTATTTTATTTCTTTTAAATTATGCAACCTTTTACCAAAAGGTAAAGAGAGATTAAAGCAGAGAAGACACTTAAATGTTTTGCACCTTTCAGACAGAAATTTCTTTAAAGAACATATTCCTTGTGAAAAGTTACTGCTTTTTAACTTTGTTAAGAACCTGGCACCACTTTCACTACATGGAGTTTGAGGGAGACATTGGCACATTGGTGACAGAACCCTTCAATTAAACTTTGTGCATTTGCACAGCTTATTTCACAATGTTAAAAGCTGTTGGACTTTTTGGAAGATAAACTCAGCTCTACTCTTTCATCTACTGTAATATATCTCATTAAATCTACACTTTGAGCTTCAGAGATCTACACTTGGGGAGTGACCAGGACAGTCACACTAGGTTTGTAAAAGCAGAAATTAAACACCTTAGAAGCAGCTCTCATCTTGCCTCAAATATTCACATGTGCTTGGTGTGCCGTTCCCTGCAAGGTCAGAAGGAGGAGCTCTAACGTTGTTGGTAAAACGCTAAAAACTAATTCCCCTAAATACCCCTGTTTGGCACCACTCTGTTTCTATTTGCCTGACTGAT
This sequence comes from Manacus vitellinus, assembly GCF_001715985.3. NCBI lineage: Eukaryota > Metazoa > Chordata > Aves > Passeriformes > Pipridae > Manacus > Manacus vitellinus. Next base: position 2,896,878 of record NW_021940729.1, on the reverse strand, counting down.
TAGTCGCCTATTGAATGCTAGTATTGCCAAATCTTACCTCTTCTACTCTTGTTAATAATGTAAATCAGGAGAAAATGGAGATCTTCAGCTGTTTTCTCCTGCTGCTTGTGATCAGTGATATTTATTGTCCCAAACCCCTCTACCTGGGTATGCAGCAGCACTTTGCTGGACCTTTTCCTCCTCTCTGGTTTTGTTACTGAATTTGTAGCAAATTTACACACCTACCACTGTGTTTGTCACTTCAGACTTCATCTCCCACCTTTTCTTTCCAGAAGAAGGAAGTGCCAGACCACAGAGTTGTAGGTGCTCTCAGAGACGCTGACCTGTTAAAAATCTTGTCCAGCTGAGCAGTGAATTCTCTGGTGTCTTGAAAGCAGAGGCAGGTGAGTCTCTTGCTTTCTTTGGGTCCAACCCCAAGCCTTGCTCTGCCAAGTCCACCACTTAACCAAGTCCCTAAGTGCCAGACCTACATGTCTGTTAATACCTCCAGGGATGGTGACCACTTTCCTGGGCAGCCTGTGCCAATGCTTGATAACCCAGTGAGTAAATATCTCCTAATGTCCTCCCTAAAGTTTCCCTGGCCCAACTTGAGGCCATTTCTTCTGGTCCTAAAATGCCACAATCTTCCCTTGCTGCTTCTTCATGTGCTTTTGTGCATTGACCTTTGGGGCCTCAATGGTGGGTCCAGAGGGTGCTGGTTATGCTTTAACTTCATTTTATGGGGAGGAAAGGGCAGAAATGCTGATGCAAATGCTGAGAATGCAGCTAGAATAATTTAACTGTTTGTTGCTGCATCATTAATAATCTATTCCTCTCCATCCCTCCCTTTTGCCAGAAGAAGAGAGAGAGTAAGGGCAGGAGGGTAGGGGAACTGTATATCCATTACCAGGATCCACTGGAAGAGCTGAGCAGGTCATATCCAGCATGGCCTTTGTAGGGTTGGGAAGCAGCCTTGAAACTCGCTTTACCAAGGCAGTTCTTGTCCTTAATTTTCTGCATCTGCCTCCAGACTTGCCTTGTATCCGTTCCCCTCCCACTATCCATCCATTCCACTAGGCTGCTGTGCCATGAAAAATGACCAAGGCTCTCTGTAGGGGTGGGTGGTTGGTTTCAAAAGGCAGCAACTGCTGGTTCAACAGCCTGGGAGACTGTTTGGTTTGGGGGGAAGGACACATTGTGGATCAGGAGAAAAAACTCATCATGGGAGATAGCTGTCAGGGCAGCAGCTCCACACAATGTCTGTTGACAGAGCTCCAGGAATGTTCATAAGGAGCATTCCTATTTCAGTAGCCCTAGGTCATTTTGCATATATATCTCATGTCCAGAATGGCCTGAAATTCTGGAAGATGATAGATAAGGCTTCTAATGCTCTTCCCAGAGTTTGTTATGCACCTATAAAGATGGCACCCGACCGTGAAGCAAGGCTTGTGGTCTGCTGCCGCATCTGTCAGAGTCTATTTCTTCTTTCCTTCCATTCAGGTCCTGACAGCAGTCTCAGGAGAGCAGGCTCTGGCCGGAGAGATGATGCTCAGGATGCCCAACTCCCTGCTAAAGCTGCCCAGGGTGCTGCTGAGCCACAAGCACAGGGCTCTGTTCATCCTCACCCTCATGTTGGTGTCCTTTGCCTACCTCACGTTGTACTGGAGAATCGCGGAGGACTCCTACGGCAGTGGCCTCTACAACCTGCCTGGGGAATTCAACTGTGCTCACTCTGTGCCTTTTTCCCTTCCAAATGCTGGGGAGCCCTCTCCTTCCAGAGGGAACGTGTTTTTCGTGGAGACCTCGGAGCGGACTAACCCAGGTTACCTGTTCTCGTGCTCTGTGGAGTCAGCGGCCAGGACACACCCCAGGACAAGTGTTGTGGTGCTCATGAAAGGCTTGGCAAAAGGAAATGCCTCCTTACCCAAACACTGGGTTTTCTCCTTGCTGAGCTGCTTCCCCAACGTGGAAATCCGGCCCCTGGACTTGCCAGAGCTCTTTTCTGGAACGCCTCTGAAGAAGTGGTACTTGTGGCCTCTGCGGCGCTGGGAGCCTTATTTCCTACCCGTCTTGTCTGATGCCTGCAGAATTGTCCTCATGTGGAAATTTGGTGGCATCTACCTCGATACAGACTTCATTGTGCTTAGGAACTTACAGAACCTCACCAATTCCCTCGGGATACAGAGTGAGGATGAACTGAACGGGGCCTTTTTGTCCTTTAAGCCCAAGCACAGGTTCATGGCGCTTTGCATGAAAGACTTTGTGAAGAACTACAATGCCTGGATCTGGGGACACCAGGGCCCACATCTCCTAACACGTGTCTTCAAGAAGTGGTGCCCCATCAGGACTATTCAGAGCATGAGCTGCAAAGGGGTGAGGGCTCTTGACCCAGAAGCAGTTTATCCTATTCCCTGGCAGGACTGGAAGAAGTTATTTGAGGCAATCAGTGCCTCGGAGCTTCACAAACTCCTTAAGAACACCTATGCAGTGCACATATGGAATCAAATGAACCACAGGACCAGGCTAGAGATCCCTTCCCAGGCTCTGCTGGCTCAGCTCTATTCTCAGTTCTGCCCTGCCACCTATGCAAAGATGAAACAGGACTCTCAAGAGCGGTCAAGGCCTGCAATGTGACCCGTGGACCCTTGGCAGCAGAGAAGTTCCCCAACCTGAAGCAAACTGAGTGCCTTTGACCTTCCACAGAGTTGTTTTCTAGACCAGGGAGCGGATGTTCCATGTGACAGCTCTATGATTTTGTACCATTTCCAATATCTGCCTCAGACCCTGAGGTGTTTCAAATATTCACCAGAGCCTGAGTTCAGCCTCTCTTGTTGTCCTTCAGGACACTTGGTGCTGCAGGGAAGGTTGTACCCATTCATGGTCCTCTGTTGCTATTCTCTCAGCTGTTCTCTCAGCTGTTCCTCCTGTGTATCAAGGCCTGAGCAGTCTCTCATGCAGTTTCAAGAGCTTTAGGAACCCTTGGCTTGGTCTCTGCAGCATTTACAGAATATCACAGAATATTCCGAGTTGGAAGGGATCCACAAGGATCATCGAGTCCAACTCCTGGCCCTGCACAGGACCATCCCCAAGAGTCACACCCTATGCCTGAGAGTATCACGCAAACACACCTTGAGCTCTGCCAGCCTTCATGCTTTTCCCACTGCCCTGGGGAGCCTGGTCAGTGCCCAACCACCCTTGGGGGAAGAACCTTTTCCTAATATCCTACCTGAACCTCCTCTGACACAACTTCAGGCCATTCCCAGGGGTCCTGTCACTGGTCCCCACAGAGCAGAGCTTAGTCCCTGCCCCTCCTCTTCCCCTCCCAAGGAAGTTGTAACTGCAGTGAGGTCTCCCCTCAGTCTCCTCTTCTCCAGCTGAACACACCAAGTGCCCTCAGTGTCCTCACACGCATTCAAATCAAGGCCCTTCACCATCTTCATTGTCCTCCTTTGGACACTCTAATGGCTTAATGTCTTTCTTATATTATGGTGCCCCAATATTGCAGGTGAGGCTGCCCCAGGGCAGAGCAGAGCGGGACAATCCCCTCCCTGGCCTGGCAGGTGATGCTGGGCCTGATGCCCCCCAGGACAGGGTTGGCCCTCCTGGCTGCCAGGGCACTGCTGACTCATGTCCCACTGGCCATTGACCAGGACCCCCAGGACCCTTTCCTGGCACTGTTTACCAGCATCTCATTCCCCCAGTTCCTACATCTGTGGTCGCCCCATCCCAGGTGCAGAATCTGGCACTTATCTTTGTTAAACTTCACAGGATTGGTGATTGCCCAATCCTCTAACTTATCAAGGTCTCTCTGAATGGCCCTTCTGTCTTCAAGGGAGTCAACAGCCCCTCCCAGTTTTGTATCATCTTCAAACTTGCTCAGTATCCCTTCCAGTCCTGTGTCCAAGTCATTTATGAAGATGTAGAAGAGCACTGGGCCTAAGACGGAGCCCTGTGGAACCCCACCAGTGACAGGTCCCCAGTCCAATGTCACCCCAGTCACTGTCACCCTCTGTACAGGACTCGTGAGCCAATTGCTCACCCACCACATGATGAGTTTATCCATCTCTGGAATGGACATTTTGTCCAGAAGGGTACTGGGAGAGACAGTATCCAAAGCTTTATTGAAATCCGAAGGATTACATCAACTGGCTTCCCTTGATCAACCAAGTGGGTTACCTTGTCCTAAAAGGAAATCAGGTTTGATCAGCAGGACTTTCCCCTCGTGAAGCCATGCTGGCTGTGACCAATGACTGCATTGCCCCTCAGTTGTTTTTCAATATCTCCCAGAATAATCTTCTTCATAACTTTACCAAGCACTGAAGTGAGACTAACAGGCCTGTAGTTTCCAGGGTCATCCTTCTTGTCTTTTTTGAAAATTGGAACAACACTAGCCAGTTTCCAGTCAACTGGGACCTCTCCAGATTTCCAAGACAGTGCAAAAATCATCGAGAGAGGCCTCGTGGTGGCATCAGCAGCTCTTTGAGCTTTCTCAGATGAATCCCACCAGGCCCCAGAGATTTACAGGGACCCAGCTGGAGCAGCAGAGAAGGCTGATGTAAATTTAAAGTAAATCTGATTCAGCCTTTAATGTCAGCAGCAGTATGTTTCATGGTTTGTCAGATGCTAAGTCGCAGCACACTTCTGATTTAACACTACATTGCAGACCAAAAGAGAGTGAGTCATCAATTTTTACTTAAAATGAGTTGTATAAAACAGCACATTAACTTATTCTGCTGTCTGGTTCTGTCCACCCCCCATCCTTTCCTCCCTTCCCCACCACACCACACTTCTTTGGGAAAAAAAGGAGTGTGGACTGTTCTAACTACGAGTCTTCACTACTGGTGCTGAGCAGCACAGGATATGCTGTTCCAATGTGGTGCCCATGGCACCAGACAACTCATCTATTTTCACTGTTTCATGGGTGACTTTTTCTTCAGACAGCAGGAAAATGACGATGTAAAGGGCAAATTCAAACTCCGGGCTCACACCAATAAAGGTGCTTCCAATCAGCTTGACTGAGCCCTTCCAGCTGAACTGGATGCTTAAAACTTGGACATCTTTGTCAGGCTGAAAGCATAAAAAAAACAACAGGATAATCTCAAACACAGCTGTGAGAGGGCAGATAGAATTTCTGATTCCAGGTTTTTGAGAGCTTTGAAAGATTTAGTCATGCTTGGTGTACCAGGGTGCTATAGCTGGAGCACAGTCTTCTCCCATACCTCTGGACCATATACGATCATTTATTTCAATTAAGCCCCAACAGTGTTGCAATTCTGTAAACACCATCACTACTTTTTAAAACAGTTTTTGCAATAAAGGAAGCTGGACGGCAGGGTGGTATTTATTCTGATTATCTACAGTTATATACTGTATATACTTATTACTGTTCAAAACAGTTGAGCCTGTGATTGCATCACTGAACCTTCTTTCATTACCACAACTGGATCCATTTGTCTTGCTTGCAAAGGCACCCTGCTTGTTCTTACCCTGGTTTTGTTCTTCCAAGCGACATATCCCTTGTAATCAATTTGGTTACACTTTTCCTGAAGGTAGAATTGCACCCAGTTATGCAAACCTAAGATCTCTTTGCCATGCCTTGTTTCTCCAACAAAAACATGCTCAAAAACACAAGAATCGGGTCTGTAATAAACAAAAGAACAATATATAGGTCTTTTATGTGTTTAAATAGTTCAAATTGGCAGAGGTAAAAGGTAAGAAGATGCACAATCTTGCTTAGGTTGATTAATGAGTAGTTTCTGTCTGGATTTGTTGGGTTTTCTTTCTCACTGTGCTCAAAACTTGCAATAAACTTGTGCAAGTTTCGAGCTGGCTTCCCGCCAAGTCCCTGAAACTCGACGACAAGGACCTGCTTCCCAGAGAGGGAAGAGAAAAAAAAACGACTTAAACAGCCAAAGCTATAGCAAAAATATATATATATTTTATATATGAGACAGATATATACAATGAGAATACTATGCACCACAACTCCAGAAATCCCAAACAGTTCCCCAAAAAGGGAAAAGGGGGAGGGAGAAGGGAAAAGGACAAAAAGGGACAAAGACCAAACAAGTCAAACCAGCCAACTGAAGGTAAATTAGCAAAATCTCACCACTTCCCTTTGAACAAGCAGGATGGCCAGACACGGCCCAGCACTCTCCCCTCATGCGTGGCAGATAACGGCAGTCACTGTAAGCCTTGGCTCCAGATAAGCCAGACCGAAACAGGGACCCGCCGTTCTCGAACCTCGCCAGAAAGGAAGAGCGCGAGGTCCCTCCTGCTGGCTTTATTTATACCTCAAGTTACGTAAAGGAATAGCATGGAATACTTCCGTGATCATTTTCCTAGTTCCTTCCTCGTTACAAGCTGGTCTCCAGGAAGGCCTAGAGTGAAACCATCACAAAACTCCAGCCATGAGGACTGAATTTGTATTTGATGATGAAGGTTAATAGTAAATGCCACAGATGCATCACTGCTGCTCATCCAGATTTTATCAGTGTTTCTGGCACTGTTTCCTGTAACAGACTCATAGTCAAACTGATGAAGTAAGATCTGAAAAGTCTGTGGTCGAAGGCCTCTGATTAGGTTCACAAAGAGCAGCCGGAGGCAATTCACTAGCAATGTACCACAAAGGTCAACACTGTTTGTCTCTGAGCAGTAAGATTTCAACACCTAATTTAGGCAACATTCATAGAGTCATAGAATGGTTTGGGTTGGAAGGGACCTTAAAAATCATCTGATGGGCAGGGACACCTTCCACTATCCCAAGTTGCTCAGAACCCCATCCAACCTGGCCTTCAACACTTCCAGGGATGGGGCAGCCACAGCTTCTCTGGGCAACCTGTGCCAGGGCCACATCACCCTCACGGGGAAGAATCTCTTCCTAATGTCCAATCTAAACCTACTCTCTGTCAATTTGAAGCCATTCTGAGGATGTCTTCCAGTTCAGTGTGTAACAGACAGCACTCAGATACTTATCTAAATCAAACAGCATAGGAATGAACAGTGGCCATACCCATCAAACATACCTGTCTTTTTCTTTCCTGGCGTAGAGCTGGAACCAGATGTCATAGAGCTGATGCTTGAAATCGGTAAGGTTTGGCTTTGCTAGGTTTTTTTTGAGCAGATATTCATGAGCTCGCTGAAGGATAGAAAACCAAGACACAGACAGAGTTTACTTTTTAATTCAATGTTTTCAGTGACAAAAAAAGATCTGCATTACTTACCCTCATGACCTCTGTTGCTAAGATAGCATCAAGAAAACTGTTGTTTTCAGCTATTTCTTCTGGAGTCACTACTTCAGCTACACCAGTTGATGTCTCATAGTTGTCCAGTAAGGAAATAAAGGCTCCTCAGTGGAGGAATAATTCAGCTTAAACCTACATGAGATAGCTTGAGAAAAATTAGGGAAGGAAATATACATTCATGGACGTGCTTGAACTATAGCCCTGTCGTGGTTTGGACTTTGTTTTCCCCCAGAGGCTAAGAAAAGTGGTAGACCCCAAGGGGTGGAAACCCCTGGAAGTTTTGAAGTTCTGCCCAATGGGCGCTCCTGCAAAAATGTCAACATTCCACAAGCTCACCGGAAGAGATGACTTGTAGTTTTGGTTGTTGAGGAGAGGTGGCCATGTTGTAGAGCCACGAGGAAGGGGCCCCTGGCTAGGGGGGGGGACTGCAAAGACCTGGAACAGTGCTAGGCTGGACTAAGTGTCTGTAGTTAAGCTGGGAGATGTTTTCTCCATGGGCACAGAGCAGCAGCCGGCAAGCACCACAGAAACGGTGGCAGAGAGCCAGGACAGATAACACCTGAACTGAAGGAGCAGCAGAAGCAGCATGCAGCACCAGAAAAAGGACTCCTGGAAGGAGAGCCGGGAGAAAGAGAGCCAGCAGCCTGAGAGACAGAGTTCTGAGGGTAAGACTGTACCAGCCCCCCAAAACTCCTTTGAGATCCCTCTGAGAAAAGAGGGAGATGGACTCCTATTAAGGAGAAGAGTTTTAGACACGCAGCACCGGAGAGAGAGAGGAGCTGAGAAGCTCAAAGACGTCCCGGAGCTGGACCGGGACGGCCAGATGGAATGCAGGGGGAGTTGACCTTGGCTCTCCCCTCGCACTGCTGCCACGGTGGCAGCCTGAAGGCAGGGCACAGAGGCCCTGCAAGGAGCTGAGTCTCCTGGAGATACCAGACCGTCACGAAGACCCCCCTGAGTCTTCGTGATATGACGTGGTGATACGACCTTGTCTGGGGTTACGAAGCCCACGGAAGACCCCTCGGTTGGAGGCGATGGGGCCGAGAGAGGTTGGATACATCCCTCGTGGATGCTGGCAGAAAGCCAGCCACAGCTGCTGCATGCATGAGATGAGGAGAAACCTGCTGCCTTAGAAGATGCTGCTGCTTAAGGAATGGAAGGGATCTGTCCTTCTTTCCCTCCTGGACTTTATTTGGAGGGGAGAAGAGATCTGATCCATTGTAAATACTATATGTCATGGTAGAGATAGTTTGTGATCATGTGTATAATGTGATATGGTATTTATTTGTACAGTCATTGTAATATATTCCCTTTCCCCCACTTTGAGTCTGGTGTGTTTTGTCTGGAAAAACCCATCTCACATTAGGTTGAGATGTTGGGAGGGGGGATGGAGCTAGGGAATTGGATTTTTGGGGCTATCTCAAACCATGACAAGCCCCCAACAGCAATGCATGGAATAGCTATGGATGTAGAGCTGTCTGCAAGGGCTTAGAGGCTGTGAGCAAAGGAGGAAAGATGAATTTGGTGTATTTTTTAATATACAGAAACATAGAATCGTAAAATGGCCTGGGTTGGAAGAGACCTTAAAGATCATCTTGTTCCAACCCCCTGCCATGGGCAGGGACACCTTCCACTAGCCCAGGTTGCTCAGAGCTCCATCCAACCTGGCCTTGGACACTTCCAGGGATGGGGCAGCCACAGCTTCTCTGGGCAACCTGTGCCAGGGCCTCCCCACCCCCATAGGGAAGAATTTCTTCCCAATATCCAATCTAAACCTACTTTCTGTCAATTTGAAGCCATTCCCCCTTGTCCTGTCACTCCAGGCCGTTGGAAATAGTCTCCCTCCATCTTTCTTATAGCTCCCTTCAGGTACTGGAAGGCCACAATGAGGTAACTCTGAAGCCTTCTCTTTTGCAGGCTGAAAAATCCCACCTCTTTCAGTCTTTCCACAAGAGTCTCATCCTTTTCACTTTGTAGTGAAAGAATCACAGAGAAATTCAGATTTTGGCTAAGGCGTAAAAGGATGTTCTCCCTGACGCTAAGGTCAAAGGTAACCTCCATGTTATGAAAACCCCCTTCAAATGACGTGCAGCCTGATGATCCTCATCACCATCGAAATAATATACGATGCTATATTTTAGGCAAACCCATAAAACCCAACATGGATTCTTCCATGTCATGTCCACCGTTAACAAAAGAACAGGTCTCACTTGCAAAAGTTTTTATGCTCTTCAGGAGTCCTTCATTTACATTGTGGAACAGATGTCTGGCTGCATTGTCCCGGACAGCACTGTCCCCTGGCTGTGCTGGACCTGCTTCTCCCTGGGAGAAATACCAGAGTAAAACAATGTGGGAAGTAAGGTGTCCTCAGAGGAGACAGTGCCTGCCTTTGTAATAATCCAAACAAACCCCCATCAGGATTCTTTGTTAGGAATTGTCTTCCTATGAAACAAGAGAAGACATTACACAAGAACTGCCAACATAAAGTAAAAAAGGCATAATCTCTGACACTGTAAGAGCCTGAAATTTCTCCGTTGACTCAGAGATGACTGTGATGCACAGTCATCTCTGTGACAATGACATCCATGTGACAATTCAGTTCTGATCAACAGTCAGCTGTGTTACTCTGCTATATAAATGACAAGCAGAAGTAATGTAGAGCCAAGGGTCCCTCCCAACTCAAATAAATAAAAAGGACATTTGAGGACCCTCCTTCTCTGTGCAGTTGTGAGGAGGCTTTCCTGACAGCTTTCAAATTTCTATTTCATAAAGGGCATTCCCAAGGAAGGAGGATAGAAGATGAGTAGCAGTTTGTTAACATGGGCAAGGGTAAGTAGAGCCTTGTTAAGACAAATGGAGAAACCATATGGGAGAAGTTTCCCCCACGCATATTTTGGCTATATTTTGGTAACCCTATTTCAAATTTATCAGCAACAGAATATTATATGTTATAATGTGAGGCACCATTGGAATAAAACATTTGAGTAACATCGGAATAAAGTGAGTATTTGTGTGAGTACAAAACTGGATTCTGAATATTCAGTGGCCTCTTGCAGTCTGTGGCTAAAACACATGGTTGTTTTTGCACTACACTGAGCTAGAAAGGAGTGAAATGGCTGCCTATCAAATCTGATACCCACTCCTCCCTTACAGTTCCCTCAGACTGTAAGCAACAGCCCTGAAATCCTCTTCACCCACGCCTCTGTGCTATTCCCCACTCTCCAGGAAAAACCCAAGAATTCCTCAAATTCCTCCCTTATTCCCCTAAGAATGACTTGGGTTCTATCTCACCTACTGCAAGTCACCCAGACTGTACACACAAACCATCATTCACATGCTGAAACATCCATGGATGTCCAGGAGAGGACCTCAGGACTCTAGTTCTGCTCGAAGTGTGGCCAGCACTGAATTCAGACCATATTGCTCAGAGTATCATCTTGGTAGCTCTTGAAAATGGAAATTACAAAGCACACACAATTTTTTTTAGGAAAGGCACTTTTCCTAAAGCACCTTTTCCTACAGCACCACGCTGCCCTTAATCCTCATGTGACTTGGCAGCTGGTTACCTGAACATCAATCGTGTAGTCTCTCCCAGGCATGAGGCGGGGAACATCCATATCCTACATCTCACTGAAAAGTTTAGAAAGTTCATGATTTAAGGCCTTCCTGTCAAGAAATGCAGAGAAATACACATTAAAAAAAGACATGCTGTTACTTCTGTAAGTCCCACTTCTGGAGTCTTCTAATGTCACTCCATGTTCTGGATACCAGCTTGTCATCAGGAGAGGTTTCTCTTTCTCCCCACACCTTCCTGTCAGTGCTGGTCTAAAAACCACACATTCATCTTTAAGGAATGCAGGTAACCCATAAAGAAACTTGAGCCTCCCCTAAGGTTATGTTAGAGTTTATTTGAAAAAGTTCTTGTTGATAAGTCTTCTTGCAGTTTCCAAAAAACAAAAATGAAGACAGTGGTATTTCATTCTTGTACAAACCAGAGGCAAGCAGGAGATGTTACCAGTGTGCAACAGCACTACCAACAGAACAGGAAGTGAAGAATTCCCTCTACAATAAATATCTTTCATGCACTGATCTCTGATGCACATACAGACCTACCTAGACTGCTCCTTTCCTTGTTTTTAATGGAATTTTGCCCTGAATAGTAGTGTACAGCTTTCAGAAGTCTATTCATCCATCTATCAACAAGATTTAGGAAGTTGTTACTGTGATGAACCGCCCAGAGGTAGCTCCAAGTGCATCATGTCCACATCAATAGGATCAAGACAAAGAATAGAGTGGAGAAGAAAGAGGAATGGATTAATCTGTAAATGAGTGACAGTGGAATTAATCAGTTACAAACCAGCACGTGCACCAAAGCCCAGAGAAGAACCACTTGATAAGTTTGAATTCTCCTCCAAAGCAAAAAATAAGAAAAGTACTGAAATCTGTTAACAATAGGCATTTCTTTCAAATAGCTGTTTGGCCAACGTGCCATGATTTTTTAACTGGTTCTCCCATACTAAACTAAAGCACCTTCAAGTCCAGCTCTGAACCTCCTGATTCCTGTTATGTCTTCTGCTTCTGTGCTGCCCAGGATGGAGATAACTTGCTGTATCCTCCTGCCAGTGGCAAAATCCATGCTCTCAAGCAGGAAGAGCAAACAAATATTGTGATGAAGTCACAGTCTTCTGACATGGCAGCTTGAGAGTCAGGAAGTGCAAAAAGTGAGCCAGCATTTTATGTGTCCTCTCCTCTCTTCACTTTGTAGCAGGCTCAGAAACTGATGGTTTAAGCTCCATACTGGAAGAAACAGAAAGTAGCAAACTGTGCTTGGAGAACTGAGACTTTTTTCCCCTGTCACTGAGCAATACTTTTTCTCCAGATTCTCTGTGTAACTTTGGGATGGAACTCATACCCTAAGTTTAAAACCCTGAAAAGCTCAAGCAATCTGTGCTTAACTCTTTGAGAGCTTGATGCCCAAAGGAATTCACATCCCTGAGCTAGGAGCCAAAAGCAGGCAGTTTACATTAAAGCCCCAGAGGATGTACTGCAGCAGCTGAGGAGCATGAAGAATACATGTGATATTCACAGAACTATTTAGAGTGGGGAAAGCAGCCTCTTACAGAAGGGCAGGGCTGCCACACCTCAGGCTGCCTGGAGCTGTGAAGCTGAGCCATCATGTACCTCAGGAGGTACTGACAGATCCACAAGATCATTTGAATTTTGAACTAGGCTTGAAAAGGTACCTATACCTGAAAGAAGGAAAAAGACTTAGACTGACCTAATATTATTGGGTCACTTTTCTCCTGGGTTCTGGGCCCTCCTGCTGCCTGCCCCTCTGCCTCAGCTTATCCCATCTGTTTGAGCGCCATCATATTGTGTCTAATACAGTTTTTACTTTGGAAGTGGTGGATAGGAGTCTGCTGTATGCTGGACATTCAAGATATGTGAAGCATTATAGAGAGTGTCAGTTGGGTTTTATTATAATACTTTGTTCCATAAATTCAGTATTTTATACACACATATTTTAGTATGGATGTATTTTGGTAAAAGTCACCTACACAGGAGATCTGTCATCCCTTCAATACCTACTGTTTCTTCTTGGTCTGCTCTGAGCAGATTTTTCCTGTGTTTATAAAGCACTTTAGGGCTTTGTTGGACCTTTCCTCCTCTAGAGATGTTATGGAATATCGCATGAGCTCAATGGGTCTACTCAGGAGAGGGCTACCTAACAGATTTCAATCCTCATATTTGTTTCATAAATATACTTCTACTAAACGTAATCCTGCATTCAGAAAACTTGTCCCAAAACTCTGAATTCACCTAATTTTAGAAAATAAAGCCCTTTTCTCTTCTTTATCTCGGCTGGGTGCTACCACAATATCATTGTGGACTTTTCCATGTTTCTCTGTTTCCAAACAGAGAGCACCTGTACACATTGAAACTGAAGGTTAAACAAAAATACATCCTTGCCAAAGCAAAGAACTTGTTTAGCAGCTTACACAGTCACCTTGTAAAAACTCTTTTTGCACAGTATTTCTTTCAAAAAGGGCCATAAACTTTGCTTACACATATTAGGTGAGACAACTTCAATGAGAAGATGCTCAACACCTTCATGCAAATTCATGACACACCAGCTTTTAGGTAAGGTTGTTCTGGAAAAGAGTATTGTACATTTACTCTCTGGATTTCAATATAACTGTATGTATGACTCAACCCAGAGATTCTTATCATCAATTCTCAACTCCCTCCCTATGGTGAAAGCTCTCAGTTGTTAAATTTGTGCTTTCACATAGAATAAATTATTTCTGTGCAAGAAGTGAGGCCAATTGGATTTTGTCCAGTTGGAGCCTTGCTGGGCTGTGCTTTCATGAGCAAAGCACCACCCCAATAACAAGAACACTTAGTCTGCACTTCTAAGGCCTGAGACAACTTTTGGGGGAGGCTCTTTGCAATAGTAACTTGATGCACCAGCAGTATGGCTAGAGCAAAAGAATATATCATCCCCATTTTTTTATGGCTTTCAAGTGAAACATTCATGGTGTGCCTGATTTTTCTGAGTGATTTTCTTGTATGAAACCTTTGTTCTATCCAAAACAAGGAAGATTTTATTGCTATAAATCAGAAATTACTCAGGAGATGAAGAGAATTAAAGGTCAGCAGCAAATAACGTGAGCAAGTCAACAGTGTCAAAGCAAGAAAAACATGTGTTGCAAATGGGTCACACAGCTCTGCAAAGAAGGTTTGATCAAACATCTTCTCCAAAGTAAATTTACCTTCAGAGATCCTTTGAACAACATCCAATTTTAAACAGCCTTTAATCTTTACACAGAGAACAAGAGCATTTGGAACACCAGAACATCCACAAGAAGTTTCCAATCATTTTATAAAATGGGTTCAATTTTGTGAAATGCATGCATCAGCTTATATGGTTAATAGAGGATAGAAGCTATTATCTCCATTTTCCCCTTATGCTACTGTGTATGTCTTTTATTTGAGTCCAGTGACTTTTTTTTTTTTTTTTAAGTTTAAAGCTGTTATTTGAAATACCAAGGTTTAAGTGAGGAAGGTTTTGTAGGTGGAAAGGAAAAGGCGTTGTGAAGGAACAAACATAAGAGGGGGCAGTTACTCAGCAGTTACTCAGTCTGTCAAGGTCCTGGGCAAGCAGGTGATGTTTGAAGAAGCAACTCTACATATCTCTACATTACATTATAGCTATTTTTAAGCAAAATCTGATCTTAGCATCACCTTTATTTTAAGCTAAACCAGCTTATGGCTCAGAAGTCTCACCGATTTTTTATACTGAAGTTAGAAAACAGAATAAAAAGAGGAAGCAGGGTTATTGCCATGCTGCATGTCACATAATGTTCTCTCAGACAAATGTATCCCACCCCCTTCACCCTTCATGTCAGAGAAGAAGTTTCTCTTACCTACTTGCCATGCCAGGAGGAAGTTTTTCTCTCAGCAAATACTCTGAGTAGGGATAAGACAACCTCAGAAATCCTCCTAGTAGTCCAAGGCATGGAGTTGTCTCCCTTTTATACTCCAAGGACTGTCACTCACACTGACAGGCAGAACAAAAGGGAAGGGACAGGCAGGAGGTGCCAAACCCCACAAGAGGCCGTGGAGTGTAAGGACAGCAGCACAAGTCACGCTTCTCTCAGCACAGGAACACTCAGACCAGGAAGTCAAAACCACCTGCACCTGGCTCCTGCTTTTCCTTACCTCCTCTGGCCGGGAATACTGGAGGTGACAGCAGGGAGAAGCATGGCCACCTCCTCCTCTCACCCGGATTTCCAGATGCAATCCTGAGATCCATGCAGGAACTTCAGCCATGAGTCACAGCATTGCATCTGGATTATTTGCTAAGCAGATTTTAGATTTCTGCATGAATTTTGGGGCCCAGAAATAAGCACTGCAAGTCTGAAAACCCTGAGATGGACAGGACATTCCAGTCTTGCTGTTCCACATACAGTTATTATTTGACAATAGAAGGGAAGATGATAATAAATCTGAGATTAAAAAAAAAAGTAGGGAAGGAAAAAACCCAACATATGCTTCTTTATTCTTCTCTGTTCTTGTGAATATAGGAAGCATTATAACAAAGACATGCTTTAGAAAGGCAGCACTTCGCATGCACCACTGGAAGCAAGTGGTGGCAGGTGCTGGTAAATGCAGGTACCCATTCCAACACCTGTCCTGGGAAACTTGCATTCATTATGTGATTAAATGAACCTTCAGATGGTTTAAAGCTTCTTTTTGTTTGATTGGTAATTTTAGCATTTTCTTCTTCATAATAATTAACTCCTAAAAAACATACCTTTAGGCCTAAACTGTATATATATATATATATGTATGTATGTATGTATGTATGTATGTATGTATATACAGAAGTCAAAATGGCTTGGCATTAGGCTACCAGTTATAGAAGTGGTTCTGCACCTCTGGTCCATGTACCCCTTCAAAGAATCATATTAGAGCAAAATAAAGCCCCTGGTAATGAAGACACCTGACACATAGAATTGCATAGGAAACAAGACTTAAAACACATTAAAGTGAAGCTTCCTTATGACACTGATATCTCAAACTTCAATATCCCTAATTTGAACAGAAATTTTCCTTACCATTTTTTACTAGTATTTATTGCAGTTCTGGGTAAACACAAAAAATCCAATGTCCTGCATTTATCAACTGCCCCAGTTTATCAACTGAATGCAGGAAGTCTTCTTCTGGGTTTTCAGTTAAAATACAAAAGCCAGTGGGCGTATTCTGTCTGTAAGAAAGTTGTGACTTCTTTACTCACACTAGTAGAAAGAGCCCAGATGGGAGCCCAGGGAATTTTCATTTACAAGCAGTGTCATCACTGGAGTCAGTGTTTAAGTTAATCTTTGATAAAATCGCAGGTTGGGTCAGCAGCATCACTGGCAATCTCAAAACCAAATGTGTACTTAAATCTTATTTAAAACTTCCATCGTGTGATTTAGACATTGAGCTAAGAAAAATGAAGGCATCCCAAACTAAAAGGAGTGTGTTCACCAACAGAAGTGAAGGACTGATCAAGGGCAAATTCATCAGAGAATTTGGGTTGTTCTAGGTCTAATTCAGTAAGAAAACCCGAGTGTCCAGAGAGCAGCCTTGGAAAATATGTGGGTTGGGTTTCTCTGCAGAAACTCATCGCACAGGGTTTTATTTGTGCAACAGCTGAGGCCAGGCTGACCCTGCTCTCTGTTCCTCTTTTTCTGTCACAGGAGAATGAGGAGAGTATTCAGTGCTGTCTCACTCCCATGTGACAGCATTTCCAAAGGAATGGGGCAATAAACCTGGGGAAGATCTACGTGACAAAGTTGCCACCTCGAGCAGCTGACCTTTGCCAAGATCCAGGATTTTGTAAGGAGAATCTGTGTTTAGGAATCATTGAGGTCTGTTCACTGCAGGTGAAGCCATATTAATTAAAGAGCTTTGAAATGTTTCACATTTAGCACAGACACAAAGATGCATTTGCTTATTAGTCAGTAATTTGTACACATTGATGTAAACCAAACTTTTAGGCAGCCCGGCTGAAACATCCTATCTTGTTGCACAGCTCAGTCCTGGTGCTTTTTGGATAAACATGGCCATTAATGAATTGTTAAGGCTGAGAGAATTGGGATTGTTCAGCCTGGAGAAGAGAAGGCTTCAGGGTGACCTGTTGTGGCCTTCCAGGACCTGAAGGGAGCCCACAAGGAAGATGGAGAGAGACTATTTCCAGGGACCTGGAGTGATAGGACAAGGGGGAATGGCTTCAAACCGACAGTAGGTTTAGATTGGATATTGGGAAAAAATTTTTCCCTGGGAGGGTGGTGAGGCCCTGGCACAGGTTGCCCAGAGAAGCTGTGGCTGCCCCATCCCTGGAAGCGTTGAAGGCCAGGTTGGATACTCAGAACTTGGACTGTATAAGGCTGGCACTGTTGTCTGGGTCTTAGAAAGATAAATCACTTGTCTGTAGAATTGCCTTGCTAAAGTTAAGGGCTTGACCTGCTTTAGTGGTCTCAGAGCTAGGGGGAGGTTAACAAGGTTGGGGAAAAGGATGTGCCACTGATAGCGGACACAGAGAATGCAGAATTTATGGGCCACAAGGACATCTGTGGCAGAACTCCCCAGATAAGGAAGAAACTGCTAAAACCAACTCAGAAACTGTGCTGAAATCAGCTCTGACTAGGCAAAAGGTAATTCCAGGAGGGGGAAATCACAACCACCGACTCACGGACCATCGACCCAAGAAACCCACCAACCCAAAAGAAGACGGAGCATGTGGACTAATTAGCACAAGAAGTGAGGGAATCATTTAACCAACAGAAGATAGAATACTAATTAATAAGAGAACTATGCCATTTGTAGCCAAGGAGCAATAATTCCTTTTTTTGATGTATAACTCCTTTGCTAACATGTATGAACGATGAAAAGTTTCAAACGATCCCAGGAACCACCACTGAGAAGCCCAGGGTGAGGAAGGACTACCGGAACACCGCTGGACCCCTGGGTGGTAACTAGTTAAATAAAACCCGTCCTATGGACTTCAGCACACAGTCTCCTTGGTGCCTTAATTCGGGAAGAATTAGGACAAGAGGGCAGGGTCTTAAGCTGTGCCAGAGGACGTTTAGGTTGGATATTAGCAGGAATTTTTTACAGACAGTGATCAGACATTGGAATGGGCTGCCCAGGGAGGTGGTGGAGTCACCATCCCTGGAGGTTTTTAAAATGAGACTGCATGTGGCATCAGTGCCATGGTCTGGTAGCCATGGCGGAGTTGAATCAAGGGTTGGACTTGACGATCTCGGAGGTCTTTTCCAACCTGACTGATTCTATGATTCTAAGAGCTGTCTGTCACTAACCGGACTCTGGGGTTATTTAGGCAGTTAATAGAGGGCAAAAGGGCTGTGACAACACTGGCAACCCCTCAGTGCCCGCGGGAACAACCCTGCCCTCGGCCACGACCAGCTCCCGCCCGGTGTGACGTCACGGGGCGGAGCTCAGCTCGGCAGCGTGACGTCACGGGGCGGGGCGGGAGGCGCATACCGCCGTGACGTCACGGGGCGGGGCGGGAGGCGCATACCGCCGTGACGTCACGGGGCGGAGTGGGCTGGGGCGGTGTCCTCGGGGCAGCGATGGGGGCGCAGCTTAGCGTGGTGAGTGTTGGGGAGCGGCTGCGACCGGGAGCGGGATGGCACGGCATGGCATGGCATGGCATGGCATGGCAGCGGAGCATAGCATAGCGGTCCCTGCGCCCCACGGTGCGGTATGGTCCCCCCTGCCCACCTCCTGCTCTTCCCGCGGAACACCCGAGGCCTGGCGGTGCCCCAGCGTGTCCCCGCTGCCTCCCGCGGCTCCGGCCCCCGCCGTGGTGGTGGTGCCGGCGGTGGTGGCGTTTGTTCGCCCTCGGCTCCACGAATAAGTGTGTGCTGTTGTTGTTCAGAGGCCCTGAACCCTCCGGCTAGGCAGCTGCGGGGGTGCGGTTTTCCCTCCGTCGGGATCAGCTGAAAGAGAGGAGGTTTATATCGGATATTAGGAAGACTTTCTTCACTGTGAGGGTGGTGAGGCACTGGAACAGATTGCCCGAGGTTGTGGCTGCCCCATCCGTGGAAGTGTTCAAGGCCAGATTGGACGGGGCTCGGAGCAACCTGGGCTAGTGGAAGGTGTCCCTGCCCATGGCAGGGGGTTGGAACTGGATGAGCTTTAATGTCCCTTCCAACCCAGCCCCATTCTGTGATTCCATGATCATTCCTACTGAGTGGTGGGGTCTGCAGCACTGTCATCTCTCCCATGCATCATTCCCCTCTTTCCCCAGACCTTCATCCCTGTTTCTTTTGTCTTATGTACCTGCTCAAACGCTTCTGGGTTTGTGAGAGGGGCAGGACGGAGCTGGATGCAACGTGCTCGTTTGGGCACGGCTTCTTGTTAGATGCATTGAAGGGAGGAGATGAGGCACATGCTGAAGCTGCAAAAGTGAAGAAATCCCTTTATCCTCTTATTTTCTAAAACAGATGAGAAGATTGTCTAGCTAAGATCACTTCAGAAACAGGGTTTGAATGAGGAAGTGTGGGGAGGGGAATTGGAGCTGAGGGTAACGGTTTTCATGCCAAAGCAGGGTTTGATTTGTGTGTTTGTAGGGCAGGTCGGTGATGGAGTGTCCAGCCTGAAGCTGTGTTTAACTGTGCCCTGCTCACCACGCCCCTGCAGCTGGCAGTCTCCATGCTATGGCTTTTCTCTTTGTTATCACACTGAGGTCTGTTTCCATGAATAAAAATTCCTGCCCAGTTACTAATTCTGTGTTCTCTGTTAGCAGAGATTTGTGCAGCTGGAAATGATGAGTCACCAGGTCCTCATTTAGTGATTTCCAGGCCTTTTTGTCAAGCTAGTCACTCTCAGCTGCTGGAGACCTGATGCAGCTTCCATGGATGCAGTGCAGTTATCTTCATTAACACTTTGGTCTGCCCCATGCTGAGAGTTTATTGATCACTTTTAACCCAGAGAATGTTTTTCTTAGCAGGCATAACTTTTTATACTCATTCAGCCTTCAGTTCTTCCCCTTTTTTCTCTGCCCACTTGCTGATAGTGTCTGAGTAAGGAACTGAAATTATCTGAATTGGTGGGTGTGCTGTTTCTTTCTAGGCCAGATGCGACGAGGCTTTTGCACTAATTGACCATGAATAACAAATTGCCTTCCACGAGGCAAACGCTGTGTTCAGATTGTTTGTCAAAATCAAACTGCATTCTGTTCCAGTACACTCACTGCTTCACAAAGTGATGGTGATGCACATTTGGGGACAGTGTGTTAATCTCATTTACTGAACAGCTGTGGGAGTTTTTGCTTGACAACTGATGACCTGAAAATTATTTGCAAGGATGGGAGAAAACATTTACCTCTGCACACAGGTGGAGAAAGTGACTTGCAGAGATGACAGTTTGAACTCCACCCTCCTCTTGCATTCCCAGTCGTGATACTGACATTAATGTTGGAGTTGGGACTGAGCCTGAGGTTTTGAATTCCCATTTTCAACTGCATTTTTGCCAGACAACAGCAGCATTGCTTGCAGTTTTTTGGTCCATTTTAGACAGGCACATTTGTAAATGAAACTATTTTGACACATGAATATTTCATTTGAAACACTATCTGCCTCAGAGTCAGATTGCTGTTGCCACCAGGTCTCATTCACCTGCTGAATTCTCATTAGGGAGTTTATTTGCTGCTCTGTTGCTGTCTTAACTCTCCTCACTTCCCCTTTTTTGTGTCAGTAACAAAAGTTCTTCCTGGAGCTGCAGTAGTCTAGTGGATCTGTGGGAGTTAAGGAAAACATTCCTATAAACTTCAGCTTCTTCACGAACAAGATGTGTGGAGCTATTTCAGTTTGTTCCAAATAAAAGTGAAAAATGCAGTGTGTGGGTATGGCATGGTGTGTCCCGAAGCTGTACACTGTGTCGATGCATTTTAAACCCCTACAGCAGCATCTTAAGAAGGGGGAAATTATGCTGTCCCTTACACAGTTCTAGTAATAATAATGTAGGAGCGGTTTGGGTTTGTTTTTTGTTTCTTTGTTTTTTTTTTAAATAGTTTCCTGACCA
Organism: Manacus vitellinus; assembly: GCF_001715985.3. Taxonomy (NCBI): domain Eukaryota; kingdom Metazoa; phylum Chordata; class Aves; order Passeriformes; family Pipridae; genus Manacus; species Manacus vitellinus. The sequence continues at coordinate 2,876,059 of NW_021940729.1, read as the reverse complement.
CTGTCACACTTGCAGAAATACCGGTCAGGTCCCTTTAAAACGAAATGAAAGTGAAAGCTAACCAGGCAGGACTGTGAGCTCACTTTTTGATTTTTGCTGTAGTCATGCTTTCCACCTCTCCTCTGTTAAAGCACTGAATAACAAATTACAGAGTCTGAGAGAATTTTTATAAGTAGTTGTTCTCTGTGGATGGAGGAGCACAGACACTGGGAGGCCAGGGAGCCTAAATAATTCACTAAGAGACAGGAGCCCTGGCTCTGGCCAAAGCTTTCAGGGGGACCCATTGCCCAGTGGGCAGCAGAGGCTGTGGAGATGATTCAGAGACTGGAGCATCTCCCTGACCAGGAAAGGCTGAGGGAGCTGGGGCTGTTCAGCCTCGAGGAGAGACACTGAGAGGGGACCTCATCCATGTGTGTCAGTGTGTGCAGGGAGGGGGCAGAGGATGGGCCAGGCTCTGCTCAGGAGTGCCCGAGGCCACGGGCAGGAACTGATGCCAAGGGAGTTCCACCTGGACATGAGGAAGAACTTCTTTGCTGTGCAGTGACCGAGTACTGAACAGATTGCCCAGAGAATGTGTGGAGTCTCCCTCACTGGGGATATTCCAGAGCTGTCTGGACACAATCCTGTGCCATGTGCTCTGGGATGACCCTGCTGGAGCAGGGACCAGATGACCCACTGTGGTCCCTTCCAGCCTAATCTGCACATGCCAGTGGGAGGCTGGGGGACATGGGATGTAGGGGGTGAGCATCTGGGACATTTAGGGGAGGAGTAGCTGGGAATCCTGGTCAGCTGCAAGTGCCTCAGCACTGAACACCAGGTATTCATAAAGCAAATTTCTGTGTTACACTTGCTGGTATTTGTCTGTTGTTGTTTGGTATTTTTTAATAATACTTCCTCTTCATGCTCATATTAGTACAAAGAAACACTTTATTTTTTTTTGGTGGCTGGATTGTCCTGTCATGCTACCACAGATCTTCTCACTAAAATGACTTGCTCTCATTGTGCACAAGTCTAACACTCTTTCTGTGTTGCTGCAGTTGCGTCAGGTTGTGACATACCCAATATGGCTCATCTACACCACCATCATGAGGATTTTCAGGAATCCCCATCCTGCCATCACTCTGAAGGATCCTGAAGTGAAGTACGCTTTGAGGCTGATTGATAAGGAGGTAAGTGCATGTGGAGTGCTGAGCATGACCTCTCCATGGACACTGTGAAATGCTCAGAGCTTCTGAAATCTTGGGTAATGTCACAGCAGGGTGAACACAACTATGCTGATACTGATTCCTGGTACTAGATTGTTGTATTTTAATATGTTACAGGAAGAAAAATGTTTACATCATTGAAAGGTGTTTAAATCATACAGTCCTTGACAGCACCTGAGCTGTCTCAGCTTCTCTTTGTTAAAAGTACCTTCTAGTACAGAATGAAATCTCTGCTCAACCAGGATTTCAGAGGAAAGTCATGACCCTTTCAGGGATGGATCTTGCCATCAGAAGTTGGTAACTCAGCTTGTGGGAAGGGGATCAAAGCCACCAAAGGTGAACAGTCCAGGTTCCCCTTGCATAAACCTGGGGATAGAAATCTTGGGTTTTTGGGTGTAAAGTCACACTTGAGGATCTTTTTAGTGTTGACTTTTTAAGTCAATGAACTAGTCAGAAATTTATCAGAAGACTTTTGATAAAAAGAACTTTGGACTGGAACAGAGCTTTTGAGGTGTAGGCAGTGCACTGATAGATTGACTTTCACTTGTTCTGCCTGTCAAGGAAAACAGAATTGCCATTCAAAATCCTGGTTTCATGGGAACTGAAAGCTTCCTGTGGCTTGGGCTGAGCTGCATTGCTGAGTTTATATCCCATGTGTACTTATGGAATTTATTTCCCATGTGTACTGCAGCCACTCTATTATTATATACTCTCTGCTTTCTCATGAGATGGGAGCACGTGGCTGCAGGTACAGCTTGACCTGCAGGAGGGGAGGGAAGCTGAGGCGCTGCACAGGCTTCTGACAGTCCAACTACTTGCATGTTTCTGCTGGACTAGTTCGGAACAGAAGAGAATTCACAGGTTTTTTGCTAAATACTGATTATTTTTTTTCACACTCTTGTTATTTTTGTATGCTTTTCATTGATATTAGGGTGGAGGAAGAGCTCATATGTAACCAGGTCAAAGGACACTGACCTGTTGGAGCAAGTCCAGAGGAGGGACACCGGGATGATCAGAGGGATGGAGCAGCTCTGCTGTGAGGAAAGGCTGAGAGAGTTGGGATTGTTCAGCCTGTGAAAGAGAAGGCTTTGGGGTGACCTAATTGTGGCCTTCCAGTACCTGAAGGGAACCCACAAGGAAGATGGAGAGAGACTATTTCCAAGGGCCTGGAGTGACAGGATAAGGGGGGAATGGCTTCAAACTGACAGAGAGTAGGCTTAGAGTGGATATTAGGAAGAAATTCTTCCCTGGGAGGGTGGGGAGGCCCTAGCACAAGTTGCCTAGAGAAGCTGTGGCTGCCCCATCCCTGGAAGTGTTGAAAGCCAAGTTGGCTCTGAGCAACCTGGGCTAGTGGAAGGTATCCCTGGGTTGAACCTGGATGATCTTTAAGGTCCCTTCCAACCCAAACCATTCTGTGATCCTATGAATGTGCCCAAATGGAGTATTCCATACCTCCCATCTTTTGAATGGAGAAATAGGGGTCCCAAGGCTGCTTCCTAGTGTTTAACACAAGAAAAAAATGTCATAATATAGTTAGGTGTGCTAATTAAATTTATGCCTTAAAAACCCAACAACTTCAGTCTGGTTGGTTGGTTTTATAATGGTGAGCATCATTCATTGGTTGCCTTTCAGTGGCTTCAGCAAAAACTGCCCTCCAGCTTTGCATTTGCAACTTTAGACAGGAGTGCCTGGCCAGGGGCTTTCAGGAGTTCAGGGCAATGCCAAGGGATGGCATTGGGGAATGCAACCAAAGTGATCCCATGCTGGAAATGGCTCCTGCATCCCGATTCAAGGCTGTCTGTAATGCAGCCTTGACTCCCAGCTTGCAGAATGGCTGGCTCAGTGTCTTGCCGGTGTGAGAGAGCAGAGGCACAACCTTGCTGATCTCGGTATTAGGAATGTCTGGAGACTCTTCGTGTTTCTCACAGTTGCCTCTTGTGATGCACCAAAATACTTGTGTTCAGTCACCTTCAGCTGAGCCATCCTGACTTTAACTGATAAGATGAATTCCCAAGTGGGAATTCAGAACTTGCTGCTTTCTGTATGAGGGTAAAGACAGCATAATAAAAATACAGGAGTATTGGCAAAATCCAGCTTTGAAGTGGTGAAGCTGATGCTGAAATTTCCACTCAGGAACAGCAGAAGTCAGTGTGAAAGCAGCAGTGTTAACTCCATAGCAGTTGTCTTTCTAGAGGAATTTCTAATGGAAGTTACTGCTCCTGAGTAGACGTAAGTACAGAGAAACCCTTTTTTGACTGCCAATTAGTTCCATTTTCCTTCAGGATTTACCTTAAAATGAGTTGTGAAGAAAATTTCATCAGTGTGAGCAGAGTAAGGGAAGATGAAGTAAACTCTGATGAGGAAGGAATCTGTCTCCATTGGTTATTTTAAAAACAAATAAATAAACAAATAAGGATTACAATATTTTATGGAATGTTCATGAAATTTCCTCTAGTCCCATAGGGCTTTTAAAAAAGGAAGTCACTGGATGAGGCATTAAGCTCTGTGCTGTGTCTTTCTGTCTTTCTTTGCTGTGTTTTCCATTCCCATGAATAGGACCTGATTTTTAAAATATAAAACTTACATAGCATAAGAAATAACATTTTATGTACTTATTGCCAAAATTTTGTTCAAGGTATGACTTTCCTGGTAAAAGATTAGAATAATTATCCCATCTGGACTGCATATATTGTCATAATTTTATAATAGAGTTTATATCTAAATATAGTGCTCTTTTCAATTTTATTTACAGGTTAGTTCAGTTTTTACAGGGAAAATATTTTTAAGGCTCTTAGTATAGCAAAAGGAGCAAGGTTGCTACTTCCTAATCTTGACAGCCACTGGTGTCTTCTGAAATCATCTTCTGCATTGAAATAGTTACTTCATCTGATTTTGAGAGATCAAAATCAAAATATTTTGGCCTTGAACTACTGCATATTTAAACTTTAAATGAGAATTGAACAACTAATTAAATTTTATTTTGTGGCCTTCTGTGGAAGGCAGTGTAAATGTTCATAATATTTAGAAAGTTATTTATTCTTAATCTGCATATGAGGGTTATTAACTTTTGGTATTCATATTTTAAATATACAGCAGAACAGTACTTATTTCTATTTTTAATTCTATATTACTTCTCAAATATTTTGAGAGAAGTTTTCAGGGAGTTGAAGGAAAAGTTGACCTCAGAGTTCATATTTGTGCAAAAATTTCAGTTGGGGTGCTGCTCTCCCCCAGATACTTAATCCTGCAGGAGGCCAACACAAACCAGTGTGTTGATTTTACAAGTGAAATCACAGACTTTAAATCCCAACAACACAGCTTTTTGTTCTTTTCATTTTCCCCTTTCAGGAAGTTAGTCACGACACAAGAAGATTCCGATTTGCTCTCCCTTCCATGGAACATGTCCTGGGTCTCCCTTTAGGTACGTTCCTTAGAAAGAATCCAAGTGTTGTTAATTATCCTACCGTAGATTTTATGGGGATTTTTTTTTCCCTATGTTTTGAGCTGTTGAATTTTCAATACTCTCCCTGTGGCTTGAGCTGGTATTTGGAGCTTTGCAAGATTATCCTCACGCTGTGTGTAATCTGCAGGGTCTGCAATCTGGTGTGTTTACAGGGAGTGTACATCCACCTTGTTTCCCTGAAGGGAACACAAACAAACACTGGTCTTTACTTGTATTTTTCCAGTCTCAGCTGGAAATTTTCCTGTGGTGCTTGATCCCTTTCCATCCCCTGGGGCACCACTCTGAGCTACTTCTCCTCTAACACACATGGTTCACCAGATGATCTCCTCCTCACTTCTGAATTTGCAGCCAGTCTCATGGAATTTTTCAATCCCTGTGGGGCAGCTGCTTCCATAGGCCTTGCCTTCCATAATATCTTAGTGCCATTGTATACAAGCTACTGCTTGTATAAAAAGCATTTAATTGTGGCTTGTGTTTAATAGTGAATTCTGCTTTAACAAGCTGTTGAACTGATCTGTGGCTCAGGTGCTTTGTGGTTGTTGTCAGCACCTTTCCAGCATTCCAGCCCACGGGGTGAAGTTCCCTCTTGTCTAGGGTGTTATTAATCTCTTGATCCCTTTAAGAAGCCCTTGCCCATAAGGAACATTGAGGAGTGGTTTGCTGGGTGAGATTTGGGAAGCAGAGAGAGCTGGAAGCCAGTGAGGGTGGAAAAGCAGGAAGGAGCAGCAGAGCTGCAGCTCTGGGACGGGTACCAGTGTGTGTGCTCTGCTTGGTTAGTCCAGCACCAGCACTAGTTCCCACCAGCTGGAGCGCTGTAGGAAAACACACTGGAAAATTCATCCCGAGGGAGAGGGGATTGTGTGCGTGTGGCCCCACCAGTAGGCTGCCAATGTCCTATCAGGGCAGGGAAAAGCTCTAACCAGTAAGAGCCTAAGACATGTTTTCTCTCTGGGAGGAGCCCCTTTTCTGAGTTTGTACCAATTCTTGTGGGATGTGCCCCAAGAGCAGTCCAGGCTGACAGTCTGCAGTGGTCACCACAGCTCTGTTCCGGGAGGAGGGGGTAGTGGGGCCACTCCTTGCCTGGAGGAGGAACAGGTCTTCCCTGTGCTGCCAGATGTGTGGAGGCTTTGCTGAGGGGGTTATAGGAACGACCCTTATGCTCTGTCCGCGTACAGCTTCAGGTGAGTTGTGGTTGCTCATTTCCCTGGTCACCAGGTAGCACATCTTCATCCACCCACTACTTTGCCTGCACTTTGTGATCCTCCTGAAATAAGGAATTAACCTTGCCTGAATGGTCAGCTGCTTCTGAAGCTGATGGAATATGGTTATTACGATATTTCACAGAGCAGCTCGTGGTAAAATCCCCTCTTTGTGTTCCCATAACAGGCAGGGGTGGTAGTTTGTTCTGTTGACCTAGCTGTGATAAAATAACAAAAAACAAATCCCCCTCTGCCTTCCCCTCAGTTATTCTTCACTTGGATCTCTTCAGAATGTTGGGATTTTATAAGAATACCTTTCTTAGATGCTAATTTATATTTTTTTTCAGAAAAAAAATGTTGACATTGAGAAAAGAAACTACTGTAGAGAGTTCAGAGAATGTGTGACAGGTGGAAATGTGATCACTGCATTCACATGTTAAACTGGAGGAGTAGCAGGGTTAGAAAAGGGGTTTGTGTCTGGGCAGCCTTAGCAAAGAGACCTCCTGGAAGATGTGGGGGGATCTGTGGTCAAAATAAGAACACTTATTAACTCAGTGTAACTAAGAGATTAATAAAGAGGTGTGAACAGCACTGGACAGGTTTCCCCTCCTGTGGCCTTTTTACTTGTCTGTACAGGAGAGGCAAATCACATCTTTTGCAAGATCTCACGTACATTTAGGGCTGTGGTAAATGTAAGTACATGAAGGTGCCAGAAGAGATGTGACTGACACATAAAATTGGCAGCAGAGTTGTCTGCCCTTGCAGGTAAAATCTGTGCATGGTTAACAACTCTGGCAAGATGTTACAGTGTCAGGAAAGTGAGAGAGGAAGAAGTGATGCCCCAAAATAAGGTAGTTAGGAGAACTTTGAGGCTGCTTTTGAAGTCCGTGTACAGTGGACATCCATAGAATAAAAATCTTTTGAAAGAAAATGGCTTTTTTCACTTCCCTGCATGCAGGGCAGCACATCTACCTGTCTGCACGGATCGATGGAGCTCTGGTTGTCAGACCTTACACTCCAGTCTCCAGTGATGATGACAAGGGCTTTGTGGATCTTGTTGTCAAGGTGAGAATGTCATGCTCTGTTACCTACAACCCACCAGGCATTTTGCAGAAACCTCTTTAGTGTCTCCTGAGATGCTGCATCATTTCCTGTACTCCCATATTGCAGTTTTCCACAATCTGGGGAGACCTGCAGATGTTCATACACTTTTTAATCCTTCTGAAATAAGAAATTAACCTTGCCTGGATGGTCAGCTGCTTCTGAAGCTGGTGTAATATGGTCATTATGATCACTGAGAACAGTGATCATGATTGTTACTGATCCAAGCAGTGTGAATGACTGATTTAATTGGTAAGAATGTGATTTTAAGTCTTAGGATAATGTCCTTTTGTTTTGCCTCCTGGTAGCTAGATTACCTAGCTAGGCTACCTGTCATTTAAAGCTGACAGGAATTTAAAATATTAATATCTGCACTGGACTTGCTCTCAGAATTTTACTTTTTGAAATTCCTGGTGTGGGCTTCTTTCTTTATTTTTTCTACCCTTTTTGAACTTGGGTGTAAATCATGCTGATTATTATTGAAACCTTTTGTGTTACAGAAATACAATGGAGAAATTGCCAGTCTGTGTCCAAAAACTGGGGCAAGAGTGGCATTTTAATCTTCCTTTTTGTCAGTCAGATCTGCACTGATATTCCTTTAGGGAGTAATTATGTTCTTTGCATGAGGACTATGTGTATAAATATTACCTAAATATATTATTATTCCTATAAACCTAAATATTTGAAGGGCAAATGCTCATCTCTGAGCTGTGAGATCAGTTCCTTCATTGTTGTTTTTAACAGATCTACTTCAGAGGTGTCCACCCAAAGTTTCCTGATGGGGGAAAGATGTCTCAGTACTTGGACAGCCTGAAAATAGGGGACACCATTGACTTCAGAGGACCAAGTGGCCTACTTGTCTACAAAGGAAAAGGCAAGGCTGGTTTGAAAGATATAACTTATCCAGAGTAAATAATACAGGAAAAATTACTTACTACTATAGAAGTGCTTGTTATTGATATTGTTCTCAAACAAGGGAGTTTTCTCCCTGTTGTCATGGCCATAGTTTATACACTGATAAAAACACTTGGCATTTACACTGCCCAGTGCTAATTTCCCAAGAGCAAATGAACTTTAGGAGCAGGCAGGACTTTTGTATCAATATAAAATAACTCACTTTGGCACAGTGCAGCCCTCAGTATGTCACAAAAACCTTCTGGCAGTTTTGTGAGCAGCAGAACTCCCAACACATGATTTTCCAGAGCTTTGTATGTAGTATTCATGCTATCCTGGATGAAGAGGGGTATGAATACAACAAATACAACATTCTGGGGAGTTTCAAGCTCTCTGTCAGATCTGACTGAAACTGCCAAATCACCTCAAAAAGAGAAAAATATAGAAAAAAATACACAAAATATACAAAATACACACCCTGCATATTTCAGGTTGCCCCTTAAAATAATCTGCACAGGGTAAATAAACTCTCTGAGCAGATTAATTCCTTTCTGTAGAACTTCTTCCAGAATCTGGGTTTCCGAATATCACTGGGGGTATGGGATATGAGCAAACAGGTAGTGATGAAGTACAGGTAGTGATGTCTTGATGTCAGAAGTAATAACCCATGTCAGTGTTATTGTCACATGTCTTACAACCTCTCATCATCTTGCAGGATTTGTTTTGATTCGTGACATCTTCACCTTTGCTGTTTGCTGGGAGGGAAAGGTGACGGGGCTGAAACAAAGGCAATTAGGGACTGGAAAGGGATAACAGGCGGTGTTTGCTGCTTTCCTCAATGTTTTGCATCTCCTCTCTCTTCAGGCAAGTTTGATATTCGGCCAGAAAAGAAAGCTGACCCAGTTACTAAGACAGTGAAATATGTGGGGATGATTGCAGGTGGGACTGGTATGTATCTATAAGGATTCACCCCTGGTTTCTAAGAGCTGGGAGATACATTTTCTCTCACTTATCCTTTCTTTTGCTCCTTCACACTCTCACATCACTGACATGCCTTTCTCTCCCAGGGATAACCCCAATGTTGCAGATCATTAAAGCAATCATGAAAGACAAAGATGACCCCACCATTTGTCAGCTGCTGTTTGCTAATCAGGTAATTCTCTCCTTTTTTTCTGTCTGTGAAGTTTTACTTAACTAGCAGAAATCCTTTCTGAGGAACCTTGGTACAGAAATACAAACCCTGAGGGGAGAAGTGAACTGAGATGTTGAAAACTTTCCATATAAAAGCACTACAAACAATTGGGATTTTAGCATTGCTACAGAAATACCACTTTCCTCCCAGCTAATGCTTGTTTTCCTGTGACTCATTGCTCTGCTTCTAATCCAGTTCATGAGTGTTTTAAAACTCTGCATTCCTTTGGGCAAGTTGTTTAACGTTTTGGGCAGACTTTCAGAGCTGTCTTTGTTAGTGGACAGAGGTGGATATTTGTCTCCATCAGCAACTTTGACTCCCCAGCTTTGTAGCAGGGTTTGCATGTGGGGTCTTCCTCTTTGAGGACACTTTAGGTGAGGCTTTGAATATCTCCATCTAATAAGTATTTGTTTCTGGATTACGAGTCATTATTTGTGGGGAGCCTCACTTCCTGCCTGTGTTTTTTAGCTTCTTTAGGCTCTTCTCTATTATTCCTCTCTCCTCTCGCATTCAGTGTGTCCTCATTTATTTGTACCATATCTAAGCACACAAGACAGATGGAGAGACTATTTCCAAGGGCATGGAGTGACAGGATAAGGGGGGAATGGCTTCAAACTGACAGAGAGTAGGCTTAGAGTGGATATTAGGAAGAAATTCTTCCCTGGGAGGGTGGGGAGGCCCTAGCACAGGTTGCCCAGAGAAGCTGTGGCTGCCCCATCCCTGGAAGTGTTGAAGGCCAGGTTGGATGGGGCTCTGAGCAACCTGGGCTTGTGGAAAGTTTCCCTGCCCTTGGGAGGGGGATTGGAATGAGATGATCTTTAAGGTCCTTCCCAACCCGGGCCATTCTAATATTCTGTGATTCTGTGATAGCTGAGTTACAACCTGAGGTTTTTCTGCCCACAAGCTATTATCCAAGTGCCAAGATTCCCTTTCCTAAGAAGCCCTGCCAGTGCCCTCTGCTACTGGCTGGAGCAGCTGGTCTCTGCCAAGCCTTATGAGTTGGCATGAAGTGCAGTGGTGTCAGAGCAGGCAGGTTTGCTGTGAGTAATTCAGGATGACTAACACAGGGCTGGAGCTACTTTAGTAACACAGAAAACTCAGTGCTGCTTGGAGGGAGGGCTGGAGGAACAATTCCCTGTGTGTGAGCAACAGGCTGGATAAACATCAGTCCAAGGCCTTCTAGTCCTTGCGCCAGTAACTGCACAAATAGAAGGCAGTTATAAAAAAATATTTAAATATTTAAAATATTTTAACATATTTAAAACAATGTACATGGGCTCCTGCTGTGCTGGTTGTCACTCTTTGAATTGGTCAGACCCAGTAATAGCTTTTCTGGACCTGCAGCTGTAGGTGCTCCAGGAATAGGCACCTTCTTGGGAATAGCTGCTGGCACATTCCTCCTCACCCTCCCGGTTACAGACATAGCAGTGACCTCAGTTCCAGATTACTGAGGCTGCAGAGGATGGCACCGCTTTTAGTCTATACCCTTTCCCTTCCTGCTCAGATTGCAGCTTTTCCTACAGAAATAAGGCTTTCTTCTGGCCTTCAATGATGTTGCATCAGGGAGGAGCAAACTTGATACTCTGGGTAGCATTTGTTCTTCCAACCAGAACTTGATACCCTTTTGTTTATTTGTTCCACATCCTTTTTAAAAACCAAGCAGTCTGCATATGGCAATGCTGATGATGCTTGAGTTGGCAAAGGTGAAAGGGAGGTATTTCTGTGCATTCGTGATTAGTTTTTTGATTAAAGTTGCTTTTGTAATAGTGCTAAAAAGGGCTTTATTCTTCTGATTCCCTGATTAGGTGGTGGTTCTGTGTTTGGATCCAAGTTCTGCTTTGTTTCATTTTTAGAGGGAAGGCATGGCATGGTCAGGATTTGGGAAAGTTATTATGACCCTTTTTATTAGCTCTGCCACAGGATAGGCATGGAAATAACTTGTGCTTGCTCTCTTCAACCTGTAAAACAGAGTTGAATCATCTGTTCCATCTCTCAGGACTCGTAGAGTAGCTGCTGCTCTGTGGTCACGTGAGGGCTGCACTCAGATGCAGTGTGTGATCATTGTTTTCCTCATCCTGCAGACTGAGAAGGATATCCTGCTGCGTTCCGAGCTGGAGGAGATCCAGGCTCAGAATCCCAGTCGCTTTAAGTGCTGGTACACGGTGGACAAAGCACCCGAAAGTAAGAGCTAAACTGCCACTTCATGTGACTTCTGAGTATTAATGCACGTTTCACAGGAGACATGCATGTCACTGTGTATTCCTGAGTTTAATGATCGATTGCTTGCCTGATGAATGTCGGGATGCACCCAGTAGCATCATTCCTCACACAGGGATGCACTGAGGTGCAGTTAGTGTCCTCCTGGAATTTTTGATCACTGTTTCTTTTCTTTGATATTTGGGAATTTTGAACTGACCTTAGACCCCCCTGAAGACTGTTCTGCAGACTTTCACTCTCATATGTGAAACCAGACCAAAACTAGGAGAAAAAACTGTCAGTCTTACTGTGCCCAAAGGTTTGGGTCAGAATCTTTTTGACATCCAGGACTGGGAATGTGATGGTTAAACCCATGACCTCACTATATTATATCCCAGTATAACTGATTATCACTGTGAGCATTTTCCAACCAGGAACAACTTTATCAGCTGGATTGCTCCTTTCTAAAGTGACCTGTGTCTGTCTTTTCCTCTTTTTTCCCCTTTCCCCACTTTCATTTTCTTTAACAGGTTGGGAATACAGCCAAGGATTTGTGAACCAAGAGATGATCAGAGATCACCTACCCCCACCTCAAAACGATGTTCTGATCCTCATGTGTGGACCCCCTCCAATGATCCAGTATGCCTGCATTCCCAACCTGGACAAACTGGGCTACTCCAAGGACATGAGGTTCTCCTTCTAAAGACGACTGGTAATTCAGAGATCTTATGGAGAAGGGAAGGAAAAAACCATTTAACAAGGAACAGGACAAAGTTACAGAGGGGGCTGATGCACAGTGCTGGGAAGCTACATTTACCTTAAAAATGCTGCTTATTTTCTGACTCTCTGGCAAGTAAGACACACAAGCTCAGCTGTACTAAAGCTGTGCCTGGACAGGTAATGGTGCCTCGTGCTCTGTGTGCTCCATCTCCAGGGAACACAGTGCAGCTGCTCAGGGCAGCACACACTCATTTATGCTTTTTCTTAGCTCTGTAATCAGGCAGCAGTAATATCCTACTTCCTAACACTGTGCACACCCAGGATTTTATTTGGTATGAACTATGGAAGTAATAGAATGTGGTGGATTATTCATGTTGCTTATGCCAAATTATAATCCTTGAGGAGCTTGTACAGTATGAGGGCCAGGAGTGTTTGCCTTGTATCCATGGTCTTTGCATCATCAGTTTAAAGATGCTTGTTGAGTTGAAGGATGCCAATTAACTATTTATGACTGAAGCTGTCCAAGCTGCCTTGTTAATCAAGACAGAGAGGCAGGCAGTGATACAAAATGGGTTTCCTTTGTATTAGCCTCTCTTAAATGCAAACACTTTCCCAGTTCTCATCCCTGGGCACTAAAAGAAACTAAAGAAGGCAGGAGGCTTTGGGCACTGTTCCACAAATCCCTGGAATTTGTTTGCTTGTAAGTGTGTGGAATACTGAAAAAAAATACTAGCTTTTGTATTTACTTTTAAATTGCGGGTGATGGCACAGGGGTAACAAAAGCAGTTGTTCTGTGTGTGAAAAAAATGCTGAGTGAAAACTGGATGGGATTTTTTTTGTTCATTGTTTCCCAGAGATGGATTTGGACTTAAGGGAGCTCAGGTTTCGTTGCCAGGGTGGGTTTTGGCAGGTAGCCCAGCTCTGGGTGTGGAATGCATCCCATGTTGCTCAGGCAAAGCTCCTGAGGGTTTTGCTTGGTACGGATGCCCAGGAACAGCCTTAAGTCACCAAACTGACAGCAAATTCAAATGTCTCACTGAATCTAAAGCTGTTCCTTGGGAGCTGTTTACTATAGCTCTAGCTTTTATTTTTTAATACACTTTTTTACAGAAAAAAAAGGAAAATTTAAGGCACCTTGCGTGCCGGACCTTCTGCTCCTGAACAGCAGAGATGCTGCTGAGGTTAGAGCTGCCCTAACAGGCAGTCTAGGAAACTAAAAATCTTGTTTCTGATGATGACATCAGAGTGACTGAAAGGGAGTTTAGTCATGTCTGAAGTACTGTGGGGTGCTAGGTCACAATGTCACTGTATAATACCAATTTTTAAAGATTCAGTAGGAATTCGAGGTTATAGCTTACTGTGTTTTCCTTTGTGCCTGTACAATAGATGGGTACTGTGTATTTAAAAGGTTCATTTTTCATCAAGAATTAAAAGGAGAAGATACAGTTAATTTAAGGAACCTCAACTAGATAATGTTGTTATTAGTTTTATTAATTCAGTGTTTGCCTCAAGTCTTCAATTTTTGACTTGTGCTTCTGAAACTTGTTCTTTAATACAATGCTCCAAAGTTGAAATACTACTCAAGTTTTAAGTTTCAGTCCCTTTTATGGAAGGCAAAAAGCAGAAATAGGAGAGAAGCTGCTGGTTTGTATCATTGTGGGATATGCACAGATTTTTTTTTCATGTTTTCTTATTAAAAGAACCAAACCAGAACCCTCGAGCTGATGATGCATCAACTATTTTGTATTACTTACTCTTTTCATTCAACTACTGGCTTTTTTTCATGTCTGTGTAAGAAATAAAGTATCTTGCAGGTGAATCACCTGTGTGTGAGCACATCATCTTCAGCCTTGTAAGAGACAAACTGTAAAATACTATAAAATGAAGGTTCAAAAGAGAAAAAAAAAAGTTAGGTTTGTTTACTCAAGTGTTAATCTTCTTGTTTGAGCTTGGTCAAAAAAAGCTGTATTTAGATACTGAATCAAGGAGTGACCTGTCTCCGTTTTCCTCCCTATCAATCCAACCTCCTCTTTTTACCTTTATTTTGTACATCTTCCTTGTCAACATAAGGCTCTTAATAAATAAAAAGAGGGATTTTATATGATCTAATGAACCAAAACTGTGTCATAGTCCCTTTTGCTTGAGGGCCCTGTACTAAAGCCTTTAAACAAGTCAAGGATAGAAGTTGGTTTTGCGTATTACTTTATTTTTATTATTTTCTTTGAGCCAATTTAGTAATTAGGAGTATTCCTCCAGTTTTTTGGCAGGGGCTGCAGCAAAGTCCTGCAAGTGTGATTAACTTCTATCCAGATCATCTCTTGCAGTTAAGGCTGTTAAGCTGAGCCAACCATAGAAACAAAAGTCCTTGCAGCAGTGGAAGCAACCAAGCTACCCAACCCCTTCACTTGGCTTTTCCTGATGTTATTTATTACAGAAATTCCCGTGGGCTTTCACTGGCTGGGGGGCTGCACCTTACCTGGTCCATCAGCATGTGCAGTTGCAGGAGCCCGGGCATGGCTATGAGTCACCTGAGCTGAGGCCCCAGCTTGGCTGAATGCTCAGATTTACAGGGTTAAATGCTCTGTGGTGCATCTTCACCATTCTTTGCCTGTTTGCCTTGTGGGTTTAAGCTCAGGTACCTGGGCCTGGGAATTGGCCAGGGCTCTGGACCAGCTGAGTATGGCACAGCCACCCCAGCTCCCAAAATAAAACACCAAGCCTCAGGGACATCTCTGAGGTACCAGAGTCCCTTTGGAGGCCATAAATCAGCAGCTGCCCAAATGTGTAACTCCCATGGTTCAAACTCTACACAGGCATTTTGATTTTCCCCTTCCCTCTCCAGTGCTTCAAAGGCATGCAAAACATCCAAAAGCCCAAGCAGTTTTCACAGATCCAGTGTTCCTACAGAGCTGAACAGCTGAACTGACACTAATTTAACATGAAAGAAAGCTTTTCTGCAGGTTTTTTTTAACACAACAATCAATCCTGCTCCAGTACTGATTGTTCTGTTAGTTTAAACAGGAAAAAAACCCAACAGACCAATCCTGCTGAATCCTGGAGGTTCTCCCTGCACATATCCCCATAGCAGGTTGTCTGTGTAACACACTAGAACTGTCCCCTCCATCCCACCAAACCCAGCCACACACACAAAATACAATGACACTATTGTATCTCAGCAAGTTATTCCAGGACTGAAAGGACTCCATTCTCCATCCCCAGCTCTGTTTGTGACTCATCAAAAATTCCACAGTTCTCTGGTCTTATTTCAGTTCCCCTTTCAGCTCCTTGCCTATGCCATGGAATGCTGCAAACACTTGTGGCACTGATGCCTCAGCCTCTTTAGGCTCTTTTTTAATGGCAGTGCAAGTAACAGCCTGTGTTTCTTAGTCCTTGCAGCTACCCCCATCTTAAAATTCAAATAGGAAATAGTAAAAGATGAATGAGTTTTCAAAATTCCTTTTGTTCTGTTAAATAAAGTGACTGAAATTATAAGGAAACTACAGGCAGAGGAGTATTTGCACTGACCACACTATTCAGACAGCTGTAAACAAAGTGAATTTACCAGTTTGGAAATGGATCAGGGCCTTCTTCACTGGTTAACAGGGGCTCAAAGAAAGTAATTATAACTGTACGATCCAAGAGCCTCACTTAGTCCACTAAAAGCTGAGGGAAATGGAATAAATCAAGTCCATAAACACAATCGGCTCCTAAGCCTCTGAAAACAAATTCCAAGTGAAATACTCTTGCCTCCTCCAGATTTTTGATCACTGCTTGAGTGGTCAGGAGCTGCCTCTAAAAAGTAAAGACTCCCATCCACCTCAGGCCTGGTTTTTGTCAGCACTGCTTATTTTTTAGCAAGTTTCCCTTAACACCTGCCCCTGCCTTTTGCCACACCTTGCCCTTCCACAGCCACTCAGTGAGAAAATACTTTGCAGCTGGGCCCAGCCCTTCTTTTTGCTCACAGCTCTAAGGCCCTCCAGAGCTTGGCACCAATTAGGGGGCAGGTAATTAACAGGTTTCTCACAGAGCCAATTTCTAGTGCTGGAAGGGGCTTTTCCTTTTAGTTGGGAACCAGCTGCCTCCTCCTAGCCAGCGTTTTTGAGCCCTGGTATCGTCCTTCACACTCAGTGCTACACTTTGGCCAGCACCAGAACATTTTCTTTAGTACAGACTCACCCTCCTAGTACAGAAAAAAATTTGCCACACAGCAAACAAAGGCCGTGAGTCAAATCTACCAGGACCTCCCTAAGGATCTGGCTGATAAACCTTTCATCAGCTCCAGCCAAGACTCGATGTCTGGTGAACAAAATGTTCTGGAAAAACAACATGCCTTCTATAAGCATTTTTTTTTTCTGGCAGGCCTGTCCTGTTGCTTTAAAACCTGCTGCCTCTGCTGTTTACACAAAGTTTGTGTACACATTGCCCACCTCCCTCAGCCCGCTGTTTGTGCCCAGGCAGTTTTCCAGCATGTCCTTCGTGGGCAGGGTGGTCACAAACTGCCGCAGCGCGTTCCTGCCCCACAGGCGGCATTTCTGCTCCTCCCTGGCAATACTGTCCAGCAGGACTCCTCGGATGTCCGTGGGCTTCCCTGGCACGCCGAACGCGACGAACAAGCCCAGGCAGTCCTGCCCCACCAGGCGGCAGAACTCTGCCAGCTTCCCGAACCGGCTCATGTTTTGGAAGCACTCGTCTGCCAGCGCGGCTTCCCGGCAGCAATCCTCCTCCTCCTCCGCGAGGCCGCCTTCCGCACAGAAAAGCTCTGCCAGCTGCAGAGCGTGCACGGCGATCTGAAGCTTGATCTGCTTGTCAGCTCCAGACAGAGTCCAGATCCAGTCCACCCCGAAGAGGCAGGACTGCTGCCTGGTCATTTTGCTGGTCACAATGAGCTCCTCTGCTCCCTTCTCCAAGCTGATGAAGTTGACCAAAAAGATCTCACTCAGCGTGTTTGTGGCTGGCTGGAATTTGCTAATCTGCGAAGTCTTCAGCCAGGGTGTGCTCCATGCTTCTCAGAGGCTGAAGGACTTATCTTGGTTTTGTGGATCCTCAGAGCAGAGTTTCAGCCTTGTCCTCCTGGCTGTCCTCCTGGGAGACCTTCTGGCCCATTTTCTGTGCCAGAGAAGGTCGTTTCCACATGCAGACAGCCTTGTGGAAGTCCCTTCCTTTTCCAACAAAGGTTCTGCAGGTGCTGGGCTCGGCCAGACCTGTTTATCATGCACACGGGTACCTGCTGCTTTCCAGGTGACAGCGGTAGCAGCGGCAGAGCTGAGCTCTGTGAGCCCACGGGGCAAACAGGCTTTCTCCTGGGTGTGTTTCTCCACAGCTGACTGAGCACCAACCAGCCCAACAGGCCCAGAAACTTTCACACCTACTGAATTCACCTGTGCTTGTTTTCCTTATTGTTAATTCTGGCACCATTCCAGCTGATGTTATCTCCCTCCAGTCTGATCTTATCTCCTTTGATCTCCTTTCTAGGACTATTACAGAGAAGCCACTTTATTGGCACTACTGGGTGTTTCCTTGAGATGAAACCACCTTTTTCTTTTAAGCACCCAGAGAAGGGGATGCATCCAACCCTGAAGACTGCTACAGGGTACTTGAAATGATGTGATCATTTTTGATGGGATGTTGCCTGTATCCCAGGATTACCTGCTGCTCCTGTCAGTAGTCCCATGGCAATGTACACAGACTCAGCTGGACTTCTGGCCCAACTGAGAAGCTCCTGCTGTTGCTGCCTGTAACTCGATTATCTCAAGGAAGCTCAGTCAGTCAATGCACCCCCATGCACAAGTATCAAATACAGCTACAAATAAAAAGCTCTTGCTGCAAATGAAAACCCCAAAGTGCTGAGGTGAAGCATAAAATCTGCACTGAACAGTCATAACAACAAAGCAGTGCAAGGTATAAAAAGCATTCAGGTAGGGTAAGTGC
Organism: Manacus vitellinus; assembly: GCF_001715985.3. NCBI lineage: Eukaryota > Metazoa > Chordata > Aves > Passeriformes > Pipridae > Manacus > Manacus vitellinus. The sequence continues at coordinate 2,858,161 of NW_021940729.1, read as the reverse complement.
AACTTCTCTCCTAAAGCCAGGATGCAGGCTTTAGGAGATTCCCATCCACCTTGTGGATGGGAATCAGAAGAGTTTTTCTGGATTAGTTCTCCATTCCTAAGTGTAATATGTACTTTAAGCTAACAGAAAAAAGCTGGGTTTAATCTCCATAGGCTCTTAACTGAAAAATATCTGTCTTTCCCTCTACCCTGCAAACAAACAGATAGAAGCTTATTATACTCTAAGTTTCAAAGTGTTTATACTCAGTGTTCCCACTGAAACACTGAACTGATGAACAAAACCATGGCAGTGACGGTCATGAGACCAGGGTTCTGCATTTTCCGGCCCATTATCCAGGGCTCCACTGAGCAAAGCAACTGACCATCATTTATACCTGCGCCACAGCAACAAAATGGAGTTTGGAGAAGCTCAGCTCCTGTTAGCAAAGCAGCCAGAGCTCCTGACTGCTGATGGGAACAACACCTGGAACCACAGAGACACTTTTTTTACAGCAAGAAGGGCCAGAGGACACTGAGCAATGGTGAAGCCCTTCTCATCACACTATACCAAACAACCTAAGATGGTTCAAATCTGGATCCCAGAAGTAACTAAAACATCTTGGGATAGTTGATTTCTTGGCTGTTAGCTGAGCTCTTCTACAGGCATTACTGACAAACTAATGAGTCAACAAAAAATGTGTGATTGTGCCCCTTTTCCCTCCGTCAGTTTTAAATAGAACAAAACAAGCTTCCTAGGAAAATTTAAAGGGAAAAAAGGGAACCAGCTTTCAGAAACACTTGGCATTTTCCACAGATTTTATTGGATTTCACATGGCAATACACAGCAGTTATGTTGCCCTTTTCAAACACAAATAAAAACACCCTGATAGTATCAAGGGCGCACACACGAAAACTTCCTGACTTTATCACTTGCTCTCATATTCCCACCCCATAAAACAACCCAGGTTCAGATGATAGGCAGCTCCAAGGGGATGACCTGGCTGACAGCTGGCAAGTGCAGGAAAGGGTTGTTTGGAGCAGAATTCTGCGTACACTGGACTTAAATAAACCATCCCTGCGGTCACTGATAACACTGGACTGAAGAGACATTGGAGAGTATATTTGTGCCTAGTTCCACACACAGTATTGTGTCACTAGGCCCCCTTTTTTCCCCCCTATGGATATCCAGTCCTGTTCACCAGCCAGCAATTTGGAGGAATTTTGCCTGGAAGCCTGTGCCGCATTCTCCCAGTGCTTCCACAGGGTTTTATGCTCAACTTCCATGTAAATAATAACTATTTTGCAGAGCATTCACAGGAAGTGAGGCCTGAATCCACATCCCAACCATCTGCATGTTACACAGTGTGGTATTTCTGCCCAAATAAAACAGCTCGAACACCCCCAAGACTGCAGAGGAAGAAATAACAGCAAATTATTCGTGCATAGGAATCAGTCAGGAATGTTGACTAAAGCATCAGTTGTGATCTGTTTGTAGATAAAGGGTAAGCAGCAAAAAGTATTTTATGGAGACTTTATGGATTGTTTGCCTGGCTCCAGTTACCGAAAATGGCAGTGTACATTATGTACAATGCAACCTGTCCACATCAGATTTTTCATCTTGATACATCAATAATCAAAATTTTTCATCCTGGAACATCAACAGTCACCTCCCCTGCACATCCTTCAAAGATCCAGGTCATCAGGTCACAAGAATATAATGCCAGAATATGTCTCTGATCTACCCCAGCATCTGGTAGGAGTTCCCTGGAAGCCCCAGAAAGAACCTTTCTTCCTTTCCCAGCTTTGTTTTATGAACATCCTCACAGTCAGCACAAACCTAAAATCCCTTGCTCCACACCAGGAACAGTCTCACTTCCAGCACAGAGAGCAACAAAACGAGTGACAAACGCTTGGAAAAGCAACACACCACTGCAAGGAACATTTCCAGCTGGACTTTTTTTTGGACTTTTTTTTTTTTCCCTTTACAAAGCAAAGCAGCTTCATGCCATTGTGCCACAACACATGCAACATTCAACACCATACAAACAACCACTGTAATTAAAAGTTACTTGGGTTTTCTTTTTGTTTGCTCACGATACCCAAAGTCTGACATGAGATTTCCACTGGCTAGTTTGGAACTTTAAAATCTGATTATCCTCAAAAGCAGCGGAGCTGTGCTTTAATGATGAGGAACATGTTTGATATTTGAATTTTGGAGGAAAAGTCCCACCTTAGGTTTAATAATATGAAATAATATATTTCCTATACATTTCTCTATATAACTTTATTATTTTGTTTTTTTGCAACTACACCATCTTCACGTTAGTTATAGCACAGAAACATCCCTTCCATATGCAGGGAGTACTCTCAACTTCACTGGAATTTTTTAAGTCACAGAAGTGTTAACAACCTTGTTGAATGTTCTAACTACTGCTGCTGGGACCAAGAGAGAAGACATTTTAAAATGTGCAGTTTTCATACAGGTCACTGCTAGAAAAAACGTGCTTTAGAATTGTTTCATCCCAAATGGAAGATCATTAGACTGTGCACTTAGTAAAAAGCAACGAAAGCAAACAGTTCCAAAGGTCAGCCTGCCTTTTCCAGTAACCAGCTGGTCTGCAAACTGGCATAATTTTTTTACAACCTTCTCCCCTTTCCCCACACACCTTCAACTTTCCATCACTCTATCTCAAAACAAAATTTAAATTTTTGCTTTTATATGTACTTGATATACTTCTTTTTTCTTTTTTTTTATAAAACAGTATAAAAATAAGAGCAACAGTCAAGAGCTACTGGGCAGCTTATGCAGGGCACAGATGACTAAAATCCTACATTGGATACTGTAGGAAGGGCAGAACTGGTATCTGTGCCAAACAAAAGCACTTGAAAAGGAACAGTAACTTCTATTTTTCAGCTGAGAGCCTAGAGAAAGCTGACGCACGATATCTACAGACTCTATTTTACCTAACACCTTCTGTTACTTTCAAACAGTATAAAGGATTATCTGAGACCATGAATAAGCAAAAAAGAGCACTATCATACCACATAAATTTAAATGCAACACTCTGAAACATATCACCAGTTTGTACATTAAATAGAGTTAAAATGATTACCATTCACCAGTGTCTGGGTGGCTTTTATGGCAACTTTAGAGTAGGCACCTTTTTTTTTTTAAATCTCCTTTTCTCTTTAAAATTCTCCACCCCACAATGTTCCTTCGAACAAACAGAAGCAAGAGCAATTGTAATGTACATTATCTGCTGCCCATCACATCAAATGATGATGCTCCTGCACACAGGAAAGTGAGCCTTTGCCGGTGCCTGGTAGTTACCATCAAACATTGGAGTCCTCATCTGTTACACTGGTGCTGGGAGAGCGGGTCGCAAAGTCTTTAAACATTTCATCTTCTTTCAACATGTGCTGGAAAGGAAACGAGGGAACAGTGAAGGTATGTCTGCCAAGGGGTTTATATCTGTCTTAGAGAAACAGATCTTACTCCACAGACCCCTAGACACCACTTTTAAGCCTTACTGTCAAGTTGTTGATGCCTTCAGAAAACGCTCCTATTTGCCTCACCGTCCCTTCTGAATCTTCCATCTATAAAAACCAGAGAATGAACGAATCAATAATAAATTAGCTGTGTCATAGTCATAGAATGGTTTGCATTGGAAGGGACCTTAAAGACCATCCAGTTCCAACCCTCTGCCACAGGCAGGGACACCTTCCACTATCCCAGGCTGCTCAGAGCCCCATCCAACCTGGCCTTGATCAATTCCAGGGATGGGGCAGCTTCTCTGGGCAACCTGTGCCAGGGCCTTTCCACCCTCACAATAAAGAATTTCTCCCTAATATCCAATCTAAACCTCCTCTCTTTCAGTTTGAAGCCATTCCCCCTTGTCCTGCCATGGCAGGGACTCCAAACTGCCAGAACTGGCTTACCTGCTCCAGCCTGTCCAAATCATCATCGTCATATACTCGGATATCCAAGCCAGGCTTAAAGCCCTTCTTTGATCCACTCCCAGATGCCCGCCCCAGCTCCATGGGACACACATACTCTTCCCCATCATCTTGCTTCTTCTTTCTCAGGCTCCCAAAATTGCTGAAGGTAAGTTTCTTTGGCTTAAAAGTGAAGAGAAATTTGACACGAAGTTAGAGAATCAGCTAATAATTAACAGATCTCCTACTCTTGCACTGATGTTTCAATGATGAAGGGCCAAAACCCCACTTGCCTCCTAAACAGATCTTCCAAATAGCTGTAATTCGTGGCAGAAAGGACAATGTGTGTTCTCTTATTGTACCACTGTTAAGAAAACACCATTTAAAGGATCTAAAATGAGGTCAAAATTCCACTACATTAGACCATGAGCCTATAAACAGTAGGAGACAATCTCCCTCCAAACACCTTACAGGACAGACAGAAGGACAACACGAGTGCTACCTCTCATCTGTGCACAGGAGAGGCTGAGGTGTGGTGTGTTCATGGCAGACAAAGGTGTCAAACGCAAATCTGCCAGGTCCTTCTCTCATCCTTCTTTCCTTAGGAACCAGCCCCTTTTCTCAGACCTTACTGAAGTGCCCTCCAAAACCAGCACACTGGAGATCCTGGAACCTCACACATGGCCCAGAACAAGTGACCAACCTTTACTTTGGCAGTTGCTGTCAAGAGGACATAGTCTGGGGACTCCATGGCCTCTCGTTTCTGCTGCTGGGCCTCCTGCCCGATGAGGAGGTTGAAATGAGTCGCCAAGTGCCGCCTCAGCAGCGTCTTGTTTGGGGGGATGTTCAGCAGTTGTGCCATGGTTTCTACATTGAAACGAGGCTCCAAAACCTATGAATCAAACCACAGAATTGAGCTGAAGACAGCAACTATCTGATGAAGTCTCAAGGACATCAGCTTGGTCATTCCCTACTTTGTGAGTTTTTGTATTTTAGAGAAAGTGTACAATGAAGACAGAAAAGAGAGTTAACTAGAGAAAGGATTCCCAAAATGCTACCTCCAGGCTTTCCTTCACAAATAGAAACAAACTAGCAGAAAGAAACAGATAAATTTACCCTTAACTGAAGTAATGTGTGAAGCTGCCACAGAATGTTTGCCCGCCATCCTCTTTAACTCTGGACAAGGTAGCCAGAGGAATCATGGAAAACAGACAAAATGTTTGGAGCAGGGTATTAACTCTTAATCACCATAACAAACTTCTGTAATTATAAATCTCTTGTCTGGAGTATCTGATGCCAGAGCAATTAAAAACAATCCTGGTGTGACACTGAAATCTCAAATTTTACAGAAGTAACAAGCTTCCCTCCTAAAAGAAAACCATATCCAGGCCTGGGAAGGCAGACAGTGGCTGTTTACCACCAGTGTGCAGGATCAGAGGACAGGAGGTGGAGAATGCCATACCAGAATTAAATTGTGAGGGGAATACAGATTACCAAACTACACTAATTGTGCCACAGACATTCACATCCTTTAAACCATAGAGGAATAAATGTTGCTACTTATGAAGTAGAACAAGAAGACGAGACGTGTGCAGTGAACGCAGTGTCAGAACTTTTGGTGATTCTCAACCACTTTTTCTTTTTTAAATAATAAGGAACAAGCCATCCCAAAAGCTTACCATGAGTCCTCCGTGCACACCACTGCCCCGCAGGTTGGGTGCGTACTCTGCCAGATCCACGGAGCGCAACCACTCCATCACACGGTGGTTGGTCCACTGGGTGACCTCGGAAGGGGTGACATTGCTCTGTGTACAGGAGGAATGGGCAGGTTAGGAGACATCCCAACTCAGCTTTTTAGATTGCCACCTTGCAGCAATTCCAAGGTGGGGATGGGGATATTTTAAGCTTCAGCAACTGGTTCCACGACCTGCTGTGCTGTTCTGGCAGATACACACTGTGAATCTAAATCCAAGAGTCTGGGTCGTTTCATCATCCATTGCCCTATCCAGCCTTTGCTGCTTCCAAAACAAACTGGTAGCAGTCTCCCATCTGGTAACAGGGCCAAGTTCCTCCTACACAGAAAATTTTGACACTGCCATCAATTTGCCAAAGTTACACAAGACTCATGGCAGCAGTGCACTGAGTTCAAGATGATTTATGTTTCAGACAGCACATCAGCCACTGGGCCAAAACAGCCCAGCTGTTGGCTTGGAAGAGAAGCAGGAGACTTGGCAAGGAGGACACGAGTCTGGGGTCAGGGCAGGTAGAGGAAAGAAAGTGATGTCAGAGCATGAGGCTGGAAAGACAACATGAGAAAAAGGGAACTGAAAATGAAACAATGAAATAGGAAGGAGGAGAAAGCAGAGCAGGAACAATCAGAAACATTAGGGATAAAATCCTAAAGGATTTCCCTCCACAGTTTCAGGGTAAAGCAGTACCTCATCCGATGGCCTCCTGCGCAGGCAGTTGGGCTCAAAGTTGTTTATTCTCAACACCTGGATGGCTCTTTTGATGCTGAGGTGGTGGAGGACACTGACAACCTTCAAGGACAGCAGGTCATCCTGTCAAAGAGGAAGGAGGAGTTAATAAACATAAATGTGCTTATTCATGGAACCAGCATCTGACTGGAGGAGACTAGCTGAAAAGGGCACATCTGACACATCAGAGGTAAAATTTTAATATGTGAGACAGGTGATTAGCAGCAAACCACCTGTCCCAAAACAAAAGCTCCCCATGTTGCACCATATGACCTCCTGGGTGATGCTCTTCACACGGGGCACAGGGCTTAGTACAGGAAACCTGGAGCAACAAGGAGGGGACAGGGTGAGATGACACATCCTCAGGGACTGCATTAGAGCCAGGACAGCTTTCCAGCTACTGTTATTAATTTTGAGGTAGGGTAACTTTATAAGATCTTAATGAGTATTAGTTTCATAATTTGCATATTTAGGTGGTTGTTTACAGTGAATCTGTTGTCATAGTTTGATGGTTAAACTCTGTCTAAAAATATCCACAATTAAAGGGCAGTGATAGGAAGAATATCCATTTAAAAAACAAAGCTCCTGCTACATGTCCTTCCTCTGTCCACCTATTACTTTTTCTCCTTTTTCAATACAAAAAAGACTCTTGAATAATACTAATTCCGTTACGTTATACAGCCCATGCTGTATCTTATCTGCAGTCAATCCTCACTCACTTAACACTGGTAGTAAAGTCTTCCAGCACAAGATCAAGCTCAATGGAGCCTGTGGGCATCACATTTCCAAGAATTAAGCAGAAGAAACAATTTGCCTCCTACTTTTATATTAATGTCTGAACTCAAAAAACTAAAGGAAATAAGCACTAAATCCCATCATTAAAGCAGTGAGTATTTAACATTTGACTGAAATGGTCTGAGTGGGGAGCGGAATCTCACTTTGAAATGCAAAAGCTATTAAGTGTAGCCTGTTTTCAAACAAGTTGGCTCTTCAAACTGCAGTTTTCTTCAAAGGAAATTGCTTGGGTTTTCTTCACCTAAGCATCCACATGAATAAGTAAGCAGATAGAATGTTTGGTCACTGAAGAAAAAAAATTCCACCTACTTCTATTAATTAATAACAATATGAACAGTAACCACAGCATCTGCACACTTTTGTGTTCAAACCCTACCTGAGCACAACTGTTAAGAGCAAAATTGCCCATTTCTCATGCATAAATCTGAGTTCTTGCTTAGAAAGTTTGCTCTTCCACCTGAAGATTGTGTGAAGACAGTATCTCTAAAGTTGGAAAGAATACAGGAGATACTTGCAGGTGAGTAGTAGTAACTGTTTTCTATAGGTTACAGTTATTAGCATTAGCTTAACACAGGACTCCCACTACAGTTTGAAGGGGCCCTTTAAACACTGCAATGAAGCACATGGACAAACAGGGAATTCTGGCATACCCTCTGACCTCCCTCAGCCTCCTCCCAGCCATCACCCAGAAAGTTGGAAGTCCTGATTAATGAACCATTCACCTGGTCTTCAGTGGGGAGAAACTAAGAACATGGAAAGGATGTCAGGGAAAAAAAAGAAGCCATTTACTCACCACACTCATGTAATGGAGCATTCGGCCATCCATCTTCCCTTCATCAAATTGGGTCTTGTACTGGGGGAGGCCAATGTCATCAAGCCACCCTGAGGCAGAGACAAACACTGCTGTCAGTGTGGGAGCCAAGTTACCTGCACCAGTTGGTGTTTCTCACCTTCTGAGCCCCAAATTAGCCATGATTAGGAACCCCCATCTAAAGACATTGCTTCAGCATGGAATAAAATCTTACTAGTAACCCAGTGGTAATCCAGTTTGCCATGGTTGTTTTCCTCTTCAGAACCCAGTGCCTGCAGAGCAAGCTGGAGCTTCTTCCGATGCAATGGGTGCTTTATCCCAAGCTCCTGTGAGAGGAAGGAAAGCAGCAAATCTAGAGACAATACTGTATTATTTCTCCTTCTGCTGAATTCCAAAGGGTTCCAGAGAGTCACACTGTACACAGCACTTGCTGTTGACCTGGCAGGTGTGTTTTTTATTTGATTAATATCAGCATCATTTTAGCACATGTTCAGCACTAGGGAAAGGCCTGGTGGTGTGGTGGGTTAATTAATCATAAATTAATTTCAAGAAGTGAAATTAATGGATGGATTCCAAATTGTATGAAAATGTCAGCCACAGTATTCTGATAACAGGTTAAAAAAAATCCCACAATATAACCCATGCTGGCATTCAGAAAAATACCTTCCCATTTAGGCAGGTAAGGTTAAAGTAATTATTTAGTTAAGAGCAAATGAAGGTCCCAGGCACTACTGAAATTCATTAATGCTTCCAAAGGCATAACACCTTTCCCAGTTTAGCTGCAAGTGCAGACATTCCAGGATCTCTTTAATCCCATACACACTTTCACTAGTGCTTGCTGGTTAATGTTACCTCTGATAACACTATTACAACTCATTATGTTCACATCACACTTTTCTTATTCCAGTTGTAGGGTAACTACCTGAGTAAACAGGCTTACTATTTCATGAGGAGAGTGATTTTTTTAAGAGGTGGAAATTCAAACTGTAGTGAATACTGTGGATTAGAAGTATAAAATCGACCTTTTTATTTTGTTCCTCATTTTAGAAAAAAAGACAAAGAATTCTGTAACAATTAGAGACATCAACTGATCAACCTGTGTGTAACAAATCCTCATTCTCTTTGTATAAAATGGGCAGAAATTCAATCAGAACAAACCATAAACTTTTTACACCCTTCTTACACAGGCATAAAACAACTGTACCATGAATCAGGGCTACAAATCCATATGATAATGAGGCACTCTCACATACCTGTTTTTAGAAAGTGGCATAGTCAATTGATACATCCACGTTTCATGAAGTTAAATAACATATTTGTAATTATTACCTACATTCCAGAGCATTAAATTTCTACAAAACTTCAACCAGAAAGAAATGGATTTGGCATCACTGCACATGACAGTTATTTTGAAAACCCACCTTGTTTACATTTTTTACTAGGTGCACCTGATTTACACACAGAGAAACAGCAATTTTTTTGTACCTTTAACTGAAAGGATTGCTTCTAGTATTTCTCACCTTTTCCAGATCCTGCTGAGAAGCTTGCAGGAGTGTTTGCCCAGACAGTATCCACTGCCTGCCATTATTTATGTAGGAGCCAAGCCCTTGGTCCTGGAGCCAGTTGCAAACCTGCTCTTTTGTCCACTTTGCGAACGGCATGTCCAGTTCACTGTGGAAGATTCACCAAAAAAAAGACTAATAAATCCTGTGCCTCAAATCTCCAAGAAAGCCAAAATCTAAGTCTAATTCATATTTTGTGGGAGCTAGGACAATCTCTGGGGGGTAACATGCATCGTGGCAGGCTTGTGATGTGTTTCCTTCGGAATCATCAGCACCATGAAGTGCTAATTGCTGCTGATCTGCTGCTACTATCACAATAAATACTACCAAAACCAACCGCCTCTACTGCTTAGCATGGCTAAAACCCCGAAGAGAGACCATACTGCTTCACTTTAGCCTTTAATCCCTGGAAGTGCAGCAGGAAAGGTACTGGAGGAGTATCTGTCACTGCCACGTGAGGGCTCACGTCCTGGTTCAATGAAAACAGGCAAACAATTCTGTAACAATTAAAGGCAAAGAGGCTGATCAACTTGTGTGTAGCAAATGCTCCTTCCTCTGTGTAAAATGGAAAATATAATAAGAACCAAGAAGCTGCACTCCTGCAGCTCAGCAGAACAACCCCACCACCCACCCAACCTCAAACCCCACAAAGATCACCTCTCAAAGGAGAGCCAGGAGAGGGAATGTTTGGCACTGAGCTTCTCCTTTGAGCTGGGAAATCAAGCCCCAGCACACTTGGCACCACTTTTCTTACTTGTGAGACTGCCCCAGGTCTCGAGACCAGCCCAGCCGTGGCCCCGCCGTCGCTCTCGTCCCTCCTCGTTTGAACTCAGTCTCGGACATGTCGTCGGGGTTGAAGGTGGTAGACTGACTTCTCCTAAGCCTGGTTTAAAGGAGGTAAGCATGTTCACATTTGGCTAAGGACAAGGCAACTGCAATCAATGTAGGCAAGATCTCCTACAGGGCTTGTAGCTCTTCTTCCACCTGCCCTTGACCTGCTGTTACTTCTCTAAAATGCTACACAGGCTCCTGCTCTTGGGACAGTAAATCATGGAGCCACATGTTGAAGGGAAGATGTGTTCCCAGCAAACCCCAGCTCTGGAGAATGGTCATCTCTCGTCTTTTACTTACTTTCCAAATAACTTTTTGATCCCCCTGGTCTTTTTCCTGGAATCTGGAGAAGGTGGTGTCATCTGTAGACCATCTGCTTCCTTTGGGTGGGGGGGCAAGCCAGCCAGATCCAAGTGATCTGCAGATCCCTTCTCCGTCTCAGCTGTTAGAAAACAACATCTCTGTCAAGACCCACTTGTGCGGGACTGTACAGACACACTCCTGAACTTGGGAATGACTCCTGCTAAAATTATTGAGAGCCACTATATTAAGAAAATGGGGCAAAGAGGGATGGGAAAATTTAGGAGAAACAACATGCATCCTCCTTCGTGGGCCTGGCTGGTAACGTTCCAAGGCAATGCTCTGCACCAGGTGGGCAAAAAATACCTCCTTAATCAATCAGTCAATTAAATCCCAAGTTTACTCTTCCTCAGGGAGTGCTCCTACAGTCCTTTCACAGACAGAGCCAAGGCACATGGATGCCCAGAAACAATTCAGTGCCATGGCAGGGAACCAAACCAGGATTCTCCACAGCACAGAAAACCAAATAATTTCCCTGCAGACATCTTTCCCAATAACCTGCAGTATTTCATTCCCATGGCAAAGAAATTCCAGCAATAAAACTCCTGCTCTGGGGGAAAGGCCCTTTTCCCCTCACTTCTGCAAACTGTGGAATATTTTGTTCCTCTGCAGAGGAACATCAGGGAGTTTAGGCTCTGTCTGAACCAGATCTTCTGAGTGATGCACAAAGCACCTCTGATTAGAGACCCCACACATTATCACCCACTATAAAACCATTAAATCTTTGATCTGTAGCTGCTTTCTACAACAACAAACCTGAGGGCTCCTGTCCCCAAAGGGAAAGTTGTCACAAAAGCTAAACTAACAGAGAAAAAAACAATTTTAAGAGCATTTAAAAAGAAAACTAAAAGAACTGCAATATCTACTAGGCTACACAAGCAGAGGTGTGCCAGCAAGTGCCAGACAGCTGAATAAAACTACCACGAGGAGTTTATGGCAGTGACTTGCTGGGGAACAGTGACAGCATGAGCTTGTTCAGATGAAGCAGCTGTGGCAAGGTAGTCTGCAGCGGGCTGACAGTCAGGCCTGTAATCACTTCTACCGTCTTTTAACATGGCTGTGTAATTAAATGACCATCAGTGGTTTTTGAAATGGACTCTCAGACTTCCAGAAGGGAAGCAAACAATGAATCAAGGCAGAGCATGACCAGCAAAAACATTTAGGCTCTGCCAGTGGGTCCTTCTGCTGGGCAAAGTTTAGATGATTCAGCCAGAATACATTTGAACATGTCCCATTTTCCCCCGATGCTTCAGATGTCAAACCTTGCAGTGAAGCAACAAGGTCAAATAAAAGATTCTTTCCAGGCACTTCAGTTTGACCACTATGGAACACAAGGATCCTGCCAGTGGGAGACAGCACTAACATGGAATCAGGCTGTGGCATTCGTGGTTTTTGCTTTACTTGTGTAAGATGAAGTGCTAGTTTAGGAAAAAAACACATTTAAACAGCATTCTAGAGAGAGAATACCAGGACAAGGTCGGGTGCATTAGTAGCAGAGATTTGCGGGTATTGCAATGTTTGCTCCTCATTCCTGGCTCCCTCTGGTGCACTGACACTACATCTTGGAACAGCTGACACATAAGGGGTCACACGTGGGAAACTGAAGGGTTCAGATCACTTGGTCCCTTTGTCAGTGAGGGACACCCTGCGTGGCTGCACCACCACCCCAACCAACACAGCTCTGCTGGCTAAGGCAGGGCCCTGCAGGGCTCACCACCCAGAACCACTCAGGGAAGGCTCACATTACAAGACTGGTTTTTACTCATTCTGTGAATGGCTCCTTCACCATCTGACCCAATTATCTGTCGCTTTTTATTATATAATAAATATAACTACACCTTAGAAGAGGAACTACTCACCCTTCCCCCTGGAATTCCCCTAAACAAATGCCTGGGAAATATCACAGAATGATAGAATATGCTGAGTTGGAAGGGACCCACAAGGATCATTAAGTCCAACTCCTGGCCCTGCAAAGATCAGCCCCAACAATCCCACCCTGTGCCTGAGAGCGTCGTCCAAACACTCCTTGAGCTCTGTCAGCCTTGGTGCTGTGCCCACTGCCCTGGGGAGTCTGTTCAGTGCCCAGTCACCCCCTGGGGGAAGAACCTTTTCCTGATATCCAACCTGAACCTCCCCTGACACAGCTTCAGGCCATTCCCACATTCCCTTCTTCCTCATTCTTTAAACTCTTCCAGTGGATCCAGGACAGATGGGAGCACCAAGGTGCCTCTGGCATTTAAACACCACCGATTCTCAGCTGCTCCCTGGGTCTGTGGGGAACTTTGGGCTCAAAGTCATGGCAAATTAACCCGCAATCTCTCTCATTAGTAGCAGCCACTGAGAAATGGCACAGCTGACTTTTAGCAGAGGGCAGATGTTACACGAAAACTCCTTTTAGTGATGGGAAGATGTCTGGGTGCAGAGCTCTTGTGTGTAGTTGGTGTTTGAGGAGTGTGTGGCCATAACCAGCCATTAGCAGCAGCCACAGCCCAGGGCTGGTAGAGGCAAGACATGCAGGATTACTGTACCTAAGGTAGGTGCACTTGCACTTCGACTGCGATCTTCAGAGATCCAAACAAGGCACACACAACAGGAGGGGACACGCAGAGGGACAAGGGAAAACACAGTTCAGAACAAGTCAACAAAATACGAGACAAAGGGAGTGAGGTACATGAGACACAGGCGCCACATGAATGCCAAATTCACTGCTAATTCACCAATCCACTGCTAATCCCCTTGCACAGAAAGGAAATGGAGCAGAGCTCTGTGCAGTCACTTCGGTGCAGTGAGGTCACCTGCTTCAGGACACACTCAGGGCTGAGTGTGACTCCTGTGCAGTGGCAAATATCTGGACAGCAGCTGATGGAAGCACTGAGACCTGGATAACATAAATAACTTACGCAAATTCACAGGGCCCTGATTTACATGACCCATCTTCCAATCCTTTACGACAGCCGCAAGCGCTCCGCTTTGTTAGACACATTGATTCCAGGATGAAACAGGTGATCTCACAAAAGCACACATTAAATAAACCAAAGCAAAGAGTCTAACCCTCAGAACAGACTGGGAGCTAGCAAGTTCCCAGGCTGTGTGTCACAGGAAAATATGGGCAATGTATGATCAATGTGTGGGTATGTTACTTGCTTTGAACAAAAGTCTAAAATTGTCTTGGGGATAAGTAAGAACAGGAGACACTTCTGCTCAACAAGCAGAAGCTATCCCCCTTCAGGTTTCTGAAAGAGAGCGCTAAATCCCTAAATTTGGTGCAAGAGAGAAACTAAAACTTTAGGTGACTGGCAGTAGATTGAATGCCAAGACTCATGGATGCTTTCATCACAACAGTGGAAGGACTGCTACATCATGGCTGGGCTTCGCGAACAAAGATTTGGGAAGGGCTCTACCCACGTTTGTTACAAGCGCGGTGGTGGCTAAAAAGGCCAATACAAGATAGACAAGTCCGGTTGCAAAAGGCACAGCAGAAAGACTCCTTAAGAGATATATTCTGCGAGGCACGATTCTTTCTGCATTTCTTTTCTCCTCAAGAGTGATCCTGCGTGCATTCTCAAAAGCATCAGCAGTGTTAAAGGAAGGACTGCTACAGCAGAGCAGTAAATGTAAGGAGGATTTCAGGTGATGGCAACAAAAACTTCTGCATTAAGCAGAACATTTTATTTCTTTGTCATATGCAAATGTCACCAAATAACAACACCAAAACAACTCTCCTCCATTATAGCTCAAAAATTTACCTAAGCTTGAATGACTTGCCAATCCTGTTCCTGTTGTCACCATCCCTTTTGCAAAGCTGTTTAAATACAAATAAAATAAAGGGGAAGACTAAGTGTTGCTGCTCCATTTCTGCACATATGAAATATCTTATGAAAGATAAACTGAGGATGGAGCTAGAGGAGAAAAAAAACCATAAATTCCCTGTGTGAACTACTGGCAGACAGCCAGTATTTCAAAACAGCAGCAACCCCCTGCAAGGTCCCAGGGGAAACATCACAGCAGAAGTTGAACCAGATGAAACACTTCATCACATCAGTGCTTTTTTTTCTTGTTGTTTGATACTTCCTAAACATCCTACTGAGAAAAATGCCACAAAGTCACAGTGAGACTAAGGCTGGCCTTCCTGCTTTTTAAGAAAGCTACAGGTGTTGCTAAGGCCCTTCAAAATGCACAGAGTCTGCATGCAGATGCATGGTACCTACCCAGATTGGGGGCACTTGCAGTCCTCTTGTTGTTCTTTATCTTGAAAAAGCCTCGGCCGAAGGAGGATCTGGCCTTGCGGGTACCAAAACTGTCCTCGTCTGCCGTGCCACCATGAAAGGGAGACTTTGGGGGCAGGGTTGCAAAACTATGACCTTCCACAGGAGGTTTAACCTGCTTAAGTTAGGGAAATAAAGATTTAATATAAGGGAATTGCAAAAGGCCTTTTGAGAGGGACTGCACAGTGACCGCTGACAGAAAACCTGGGAAGTCCCTCTCATGTGTTACTACAAGAAAAAAATGTAAAATCTGCAAAGAAAAACATAAACGAGATCTTCATTTGAATACGTCGTCCTGGTTTCAGCTGGGATAGAGCTCATTTTTTCCTAGTAGCTGTGTTTTGGATTCAAGATGAAAACAGTGTTGGTAACACATGGATGTTTTGGTTGTTGCTGAGCAGGGGATTGTTGCTGAGTCAAGGAATTTTCAGTTTTCCAGGTTCTGCCAGTGAGGAAATGCACAAGAAACTGTGAGGGAGCATGGCCAAAGGGATATCCATGGCCAAGCTGGCCAAAGGGACATTCCATGCCATGGAACACCATGCCCAGTATATAAATTGGGGGAGTTACTTGGAAGGGGAGCCCATCGTAGCTCAGGAGATGAACAACAGCATTGTGCATCATTTGTCTCTCTCTCTCTTTCTCTCCCTTTTATTACTGTTATTATTATATTACTTTACTTTGTTTCAATTATTAAACTGTTCTTATCTCAACCCATGAATTTTCCTTTTTTTCTCCTGATTCTCCTCCCCATCCCAACCAGGGCAGAGAGGGCATGGAGTGGGAAGTGAGGAGCAGCTGCCTGGTACTTTGTTTTCAGTTGGAGTTTAACCATGACACATGTTCAGGACCCAGGATTACTATCACTACCTGCTAAGAGTAACCTGTCTTCTTTAAGGTGTTCCTCACTTTCTGCAAGCTTGGCTCAAAGGTATAGAAAAGGTAAAATACAGTCCTGGAAGGCTTTGAACTTTTCCAGCTCTCCAGGATTTCTGCCTCCCCCTTTGGAAGCTGCAGGGGCAGTGGGAAGCAGAGAGACAAGACACTTGTGGTATATCAGTTCTCTGCCAAGTGTCAGAGCTCTTTCCATCACTGCTCTGCAATTGCTGAATTAATGGATGAATTGATGATGTCTCCTGCCAAAACTGAGAGGAAATTATGTATCAAGCATGGAGAATAAATACCAGGAGAGACAGCAGACACTCCAGTTAACCAATTTAAAGCAGTAGTTTAACTTTGCTGGCTGTTTCAGTTGCTTTAAAAAAGAAGAAGGAAGAAAACCCATTCACAATCCAAATACAATCCTTTGGCTTTTGCTGAATCAATGCAGCATTCACCCCACAAGTGGTATCTGAGGTCTGTCATCCTTGCTCAGGTCTTTCTATAGGTAACAAATGCAGGCTGTGGCCATATGGGGTAACTGTTCTGCAAGGACAGTCTTTTCGGAAACATAGTTTCCTACTCACAGAAACAACTGGGAAATCCAAAGGGTTTTAAAGATACACTAATCAAAGGTAATTACAGAGTCAGTAAAATACTTAATGGTTAGCTTTGTTAATTATCTAGTGGTGGAATATGTGGGGGAAACATTAGCTTGGAGGGCAACCTTAAGCTCAAACAGACTGGAAGATAATCCATGTGTGAGGAGGCAAGGGTGAGACATTAAGCACTGACACTGAGGTGATGATGACACTCAAGAGACTCCACACTATCTTTTCTGCAGCATATTCCCCCTCTGGAACTGTGTGTGGTCATTTCACATCACGGAGTCTTTCACCACCCACTCACTGCCCCTGTTCCTCCATGTAAAGACACACACACGTTACCTCTGTTGGCTTCTGGGCAGGGTCTCTGTCCTGTTTGGGAAAGATTAAGACAGACATTTAAAATGCCATGGTTTACAGCCAGCATTCATTATGAGTTAAATTCTGAAATGAAATACCCTTCCCTGCACATTTTTTCCCCAAAAATAAATCTCTTCGGAGCTGTATTTCACACAGATTAAAGGATTTCTTTGAGGTCAGTGAGCTGACATGGAAGTTGCTTTGGTTTACTTTGTGAAGGATTAGCTGTGCACATAATTAGGGATATGCAGAATGTTAAGTCTGAGAGGACCCAAAGAGGAATCAGACAGGGTAGAAACATCCACATCCTCTACTCCTTGGCTGTCCAAGCAAAGAACCAAAAGCCTCCAACCCATAAACTCCAGCTCTCATCATAAAATCCTGGTTACATTTTCATTCCTGTCAACACCCCTCCTATGCTGTCAGACACAGGAGGTGTCAGGGAATTCAGGAGCTTCTCTCTCTAGGAGTCCAGGCTGTCACAAAAGAGCACATGAATCACCCTGATTTGATGGCATTGCTGGAGGTTTGTTGCTTTTGGTCACTTAGAGAAACCTAAACTGAAGCTATTGCTAGACATATAATGGCTCAATATTTTTGTTCCTGACCACCTAAAACATAGTCAGCCCAGACTGGATTTTATAATGCATTAAATACATGGTCTTCAAAAATTATTCAAGTAGGAAGGGGTAGTGGGACTTATTTTCTTCTGGAAGATGTCACATGTATGTGACCATTGCTAACACATGACGACCTCTGCTCTGACTCAGGATTTCCCAGAAGGTGGCAACAGAGCATCCATGGGGTCACTGCCACAAAAGAGATGTCAGTCCTATTCCTAAGGGGATGGGAGGGAGGAGGCCAAACCTACCACTTCGGATGGCTCTTTCCTCAAACTGCTCAGACTGCTGGACTTCTGCAGCGAGGAAGTTCTGGGACAACGACATAAAAACAAAGTTAAGTTATTGAAATTAAATTTGCTAAGATTGAGACACAGGAACCAGCTTTAAAGAAAGCACTGTAAACATGGTGAGATACACTAAAACCAATGATGCTTTGAAATAAGACAATCAATGCAGTAATCAAAGACCACAAAATTTAATTACACCATAATTACTGCTGCTGATGCTTCAGTGACACAATGCCCACCTTTGGATTTTGCTGGCTTCTTATTTAACATCATATTTTCAGAAGCACAAGCAGAAGTTACACAGGCAAAGGAATTGATACAAACAAAAGCTATGAAAAACAGTATTTTTAGCAACTGCCTTTTGACTAATTTAATACTTAGAGAAGCCAAGTATGAGTGTTTTAGTATTTTAACTTCGGTTCTATTTTCCATTTAGGAGCAGATATCCCACAATTTCTGGTGGGATTTACAGTCTAGAACGCTCAAGTCTGGTTGAAAAGAAAATTACCATTAAAGTTTTTCTCATAACCACAAATAAATTCGGAGAAACACTGAATTTTATAAAGTTACCTATATTTACACCAACATAAGGGGAGCAGAATTGGGCTTTTATTTTCTCATTCTAATCCACTCATCACCCTTCCCCCACTATCAAAAGAAAAAAGCAAATCAAATGTGTGTGTACTGTGGAAAACTATAAATTTCAGAGTATACTGACAGTCTACACCGATGTAACAGAAAGTAACTGTGCACAGACAAAGCACTGGAAAGTAATGATCAAGAAAGCTCAGAAACCCACCATCACTAAATCCCATCTTTGCTGGAATTAGCTGATGTGTTTATATGTGTGTGTAAAATATGGGGGGGTGTTGGGGTTTTCAAGTTGACAATCATATATAAATATATGTCTCCTAAACAGTTTTGATTATGGTACTTACACTGGACTATCACACAGATGAGTTTCTGGGGAGGAACCTGCTGATCTTCCTTCACTGTAAAAACAAAGAAGATACAGAAAAAATATTTTGCTGGACAGAAATCCCATCATTTCAGACTGCTTTAATTGTGCTTTCACTTCAGCTCTTATGATACTAACACATGGCAAATATTCCCCTCAGGGTGGAAAGTCTTGTGAAAGATAAAGGACAAAGGTGAGCTCAAGATAAAGACAAGCTGCATGAGGCACAGCAGAAACAAAGCCAAGCTGGTCTTCTGGACAGGATGCTTTCCTTGACTGGAATGGAAAAATCCCACATCAACTTGAGCTTGCACTGATTTTTCACACTAAGATTGATGATTGTTTAAAGTCAATAAGATTTTCCTGCCTCTGGGTTCTTAGTGTTTGATACTCCTTTATATAAAGCCAGGGATTTGGAGCCAGTAGAAAAACACAAGCACAGCCCTTGTGTAGGTGTGAGTCTGGGGTGCTTTTCCATCTCCTCTCAGGGCAAGGAGGGTGCAGGATTAGAAATGCTAGTGGAAGGTGAAGGCCACTCCTTGCTTACCGAGAAGGATTTAACCATTGCACTTCATGAACATTAGCTTAGTTTGCTACAGCTACTCAGATGAATGCTAGTCTTGTTTAACTGACTTAATGTCTTGACAATTCAGTCACTTACAGATTATTAACCTCATTAAACATCCCAGAATATTGGATTTACAATTGAAAAATGCATGGAAACCATAATAATACCTCATTTCACTTGCAGGATCTGGCCTAGGTTGTGTTTTCACTCTCTCTGCATCAGCTTCTGAGCTCTTGGATGTTGATGAAAAAGAAGGGATTGAAATCTGTAAAATACTGGTGTGGATCTGTAAGGAGTTCTGAAAAGGATGAAGAATATGTGTTACACTCTTCTGAGCTGAAATGAAGGAGTCATATATGAAAAAAGAGTAACAGATAAACTGTGAAAAGGAGGGTCTGAAATAAGGTTTCAAAAGGTTTTTTTCTATTGTAATACAGTGATTTACTATTTGAAAGATGGCATTGAAGATAAAACACGAATCACTGCACAGATAAGCTACAGCACAGACAAAAATCTCCCAAGTCTCCCAAGGCTGCCTCCTAAATCTGTCTCTATCACAGACACCATGAAGGGTAGTTCACTTTTCAGGTTTACACTTGTCCTCAGCCACTCAGAGAATACCAAAAAACTGCTAAACATTCAATTTAATTTAATTTTCTTCATAGTGCATTCATGTAAGTCAAGACCCTGCTCTGACTCAGACTTCTAAGAGAAGAGATCTGTAGTTTTATTACTGGAAAATCTGTTTGCAAAAATCAGATATTGGACCACAACATACTTATCATGGATGCAATAATGTAATAAATATGACAGGATATATTAAATAAGTCCTGCTTATTTACTTGTTTCGTTCAAGTTCCTGCCAAATATAGCTCCTAAAATAGCTGTGTTTGATATGAAAACTAATTTCTATATGTTTGATAGGAAAAGTAGTTTAGACCCATTCTCATGGCAAATACAGCTATGTGCTGTCTACCGATCCCATTTGATGATTAAGAAAAATAAATTTAATTCAAACTCCTCAGTAGCTTTCACAAGAAAACTACATTCTCCAAAAGTATATGAGACATTACTACAAACTGTGCAACCCAGAAAAGAAGTATTTTCAGAAACTTGAGTTTTGGCATCTGCAGTATGAAATCAGCAAAAACAAGGTTTTCCAGGACCAAGGGCATTAAATGAGGAAGGAAAAAAGACACCTCTTCATGAATATTCACATTAAACTCATCGTGGTTTGGAGATGCTGTCACTGGGGTTGGGGATGGGCTTTTCTCTGGGTCAGTCAGACTTGGTGTGTCCAGCAAAACCGCGGAAACAGACCCTGAATTCAAGTCTTCACCGTCACTTTCCTTGCCTGAAGGGAGAGAACATGGAAAATTGCTGGCTTTATTTCTGGATACATGATGACCCTTGTGCCCCATGCAAGGTGCTCTCATTTATGGGTCAAAAATGGAAGGATTTGATTGTTGGGTTTTCTTAGGACAGACCACAGTAGAGGGAGGGAAGTCATTGCCAGTGTAGCTTCCCAATCCAACCACCACAACACAGACGAGTTGGAACAGAGGGAGGAACATAGACCAACAGCAAAAACTCCAGCAAATGCCCTCAGGGCATTTAGTGGGATTGCTTTCAACAAGCTGAATAAACTGGAGTAGTTATTTCCTCTCCATGTTCTGGAATTTCATACTAAATATTTCTTTTCTCTTATTCACTAGGAAAAGACCAGGAGGTCAAGTCTGCCTGCAACTTAAGCTGTCTCTGTGTTATCTCTAAGTTACCCATAGGAAAAATGCAACCCACTGCTCAAGAGTGGGCTAGCAGCAGCCTACATGGTGTTTGCAGCCTGCCACAAACTCAGTGTGTCTCATTCCGTTCATGTTGAAGCCCATCCAGCATCCTCTGCTCCCAACGTTGCTCCTGAACTGCCCTGGTCCTGCCAAAGCCTTGGATTGGTTGTTAAAGACAACCAAGGCTTCCTAAAAAGTTAGCAGAAATCTCACACTCGTTGCCAAAGACCTGAAGCAAACACAAGCCGAAGTTTGTTCACAGCCAAAACCTCTCTTACCCAGTTTTCACTGCCAGAAATCTCTGTTCACGCTCTGTGAAGTGACCCCAAAACACAGTTCCCAGAGACTCGAGGCCTGTTCTAATACCCTCCTGTGTTTGAAGGTGTGAAAAAACAGTACCTGTTCAAAAATTGCTACCCCTCCAACACTCAGCCCCACAAAAATACATACTTTGCTTCCTCGCTCCTCAGCTTTTGACAATCCTTACTCTCTGAAAGGACCCCTGGAGGCTCCTGCATCCCTCTCCTAGGATGGAGAGGGAGATGGAGGATGGATCCACCTCCAACACCTGCACAGCCAACAAAAGCCACAAGCCCATGTCTGTCCTAAACAAACTCAGGCAAACTCAAACTTTTGACCAGCTCAACACTTATCACCTCAAGGGATCAGAAGCTGCTGGATCTGGAAACCTCCACCAGTCTTAGAACATATGGAATGGACCATGTTATGGTATAAATTACAGGTACCATTTCAGTTTCCCAGTTAAGTTCCCTACCACAATGCACCTGGAGTTTAAATGAGGGCAGAGTTTAATTTTTTTTGGTTGTACAATACCTTTTTTACCTTGAGCCAGTATCACCATGTCTTGAACTTTCTTGTACCTGTTCAGAGATTGCCGGAGCTCTTCGATCTTACGATCCTAAAATAAAGGGAAGTTGTGACTGTGCTTCCTCCCCCAGAAATACAAATAACTACATTCTTCAATTTAACTGGTTGTGAGACTAAAAGAAGTGGGAAGTGTGGATGGGACAGGACTCAGAATGCTGGGAGGTTTTGTAGTATCAAAACCTGTATTTAGCAAAAACTACCACCTGATTATTGTCCCGGCCTTGAAAGCTCCCTTGTTAAGTCAAAGGTAGAGTATAATAAATTGGCCATGTACAAAGGATTTAGGGCTTTGGTGATCAAAAGAAAACATCCTATAAAATGTACATGCATATGAAAGCACAAAACCATCCCTTAAAACAATTCCTACTTCACAGAAAGCCCTTTCGAGAACACAACCTGCAATATGGCACTTTTATGGAGCTCTTTACATTTTCAGAACGCGGTATAAATTGCAGTCACACTGAATTCAATGACTCAACAGTGAAGGACTCTGTAAGGACCCTCTGTACATGCACAGAGCTCATAAATGCTCAGTTATAGTCCCTTAAAAGCACTGCTGTGCTTCTGACTACAAAAAATCATCAATTTTTAGAAGCTTGGTTTTTAATTGAATTGTGAAAGGCTCATACATGAAGGTTTTCTTAGAGATATAAATCAATCTGAAGAATGATTACTGAAAAAATAATGACTTTTGTACCTTCTCTTCATTTGCTGCCATTAGAGATTCTACCGCCTTCTTCATTTTCTGTACCTCTATATCTAAAAACACAACACAGTTCTCCAAGTCAATTTAAACCAGACACTGTGAGGAAATAAGAAAAAACAAAAAAAACCCTAGAAGCAATTCAGTAATATCTGAAAGTAAACTTACAAATTAACAGACAAAGCATAAGCCATTTAAAATCTGGGTTAGATGGAAATATATAGAAGAAATCCCTTTTCTTCAAAACCTCTTCACTGACAATTTTATCAAAGAAATTATTAAATTCAGGAATTTAAGAGAATTGAAAACTCAAGAGTATAACTACTACTTGACTTTTCACTATCTTCACCTTTCAAATAGCCAAATAATTACAAAACAAAAAGTTTGAAATAAAAAATTCTCCATTTGGAGTGCAATAAAATGCATCCTCATTACAACAGTCAACAAACACCCCAAATGGCATCTCAAAAACCCACTATCCAAAGTAACTGGATTAATAGATATGATGAAGGAAGCACTGGGCAGTGATGCTTAATTACAGCCTTAATTCAGTATGGATGTAGAAATTAGGACAGCACAATGGAATAAAACAAGTCTTTGCTGTGATGAGCAGTCATGCTAGAATAAATATATATTCTGACTTGGACAAGGTCCTTAATACAGACAACAGCACTTCATCTATAATCCTTATTTACCAAGAAGTATAAATACATGGAAATATGTATGTTCTGGAGGTGTTCTGGACTAGAAATCCAAAGAGAATAGAAATAATCTCCACTTTCTCCTAAAAATCCACCTTGTGTAAATGAAGTGAGCTTTAAATTTTGCTACAAACACAGGTAAACTTCTCACCAAACTCACAGGCAAGAAAGCCTTTTACACTATTTTAACTCCCCAAAAATTCTTGGAAAGCAAACAGAGCAGGAAGAACATTTTCCTCCTTAATGAAATGCAAGAAGAAAACAAGCTGCCTGGATGGCTTTCCAGATGAAAGACATTTAGAAACTAAACCAGTAACTGAGCCAGTTCCAATGATTTTCCCTCAGTTCTGCTGGCTGAAAATCTGGTTTACTGGATTGCAGCTGCATTTCACTGAGAGGCAACTGCTTTGTGGGTCTTCCTGAGACCAAATCTTTCTTTGCCTATCGGCTTTTCTTAGAAAATTTTGGTTTTTAAATGTGATATCTCCACTCTTATTCTCCAGTTTTACTCTAACTAAGGGTTATAGATGATGCAACCTAACCATGTTTGTTAAAGCAGTTTTGCAAACACATGCAGGAAGCTATTCTGGAAAGCACTTCTGGAATGCAAATGCTTGGGGAAAGACACCAGAAACCTTACTTTTATCTTTGAGCTTCTTTTTACAATTTTCATCTGTGCAGGAAAACCCATTGGATTTGAAATTAGCACGAAGGTTATGATATTAAATAACTTTTCAGAGAACACCGATAATAAAAGAGTCAACTATTCCTCACTTTATTCAGCTAATGAGGCAGATAATCCATGCTTCTTAATATTGGTCCAAGGTAGAAAAAATATGTGTCATCATTGCAAAAGATCTTTTGCTGAGCTGTACTGAAAACTAAACTAAAGTTGAGGACCAGAGGGTAGTGGGAGTTCAAGCAGCTCCCCACGAAAAAAAAGCCCTATATAAGTAGTCACGAATGCAATAAAATCAGACCTTGTTCGCATTTAAATGTCCTTAAATAAAAATGGAATCATGGCTCACTGTGGTCACTTTTAGTGATTTTAGCCAGTGGTTTTGAAAACAGATCATTTTATTAAATAAAATGTGACAATCTACACAAAGCCTTTTCCTCCTCAGGTCAGGGGAGGAGACTAATCTCTTGTGGCTTTGTTTTCTATAAAACACACTTTGAAAGCATGATCTTAAAATCAGCAATAATTACCAGCGAGATATATTCAGAATTTAAATTGCAGTGGGCTAAGAAAGTCTCTGGAAAATTTTTCTGAGGCTTTAACAAAAAAATTCTAGTTTCAAGTAACATAAATCCTGAATCTAAAATTAAATAAATACTAATTTAGTTTCTTCTTTGCAAGTAAATAAAAGAATTACCTAGCAAGGAAAATTTTTGTGCTAATTCAAGCCTAATTAAGATTTGGACTTAACCAGTGCACAAATCTAGAATCAATCCTCAATTTCACCTACTTACAGGTAGGTCCACATCACACTTTGGTCTGTAGTTTGCTATTCCATAGATAAAAAAAAGGTAGCACAAAGCCCATAAATACCCAGGCAGGAAAATTTCCTTTTCAACCTTTTGGGGAACTTGTTGAAATTCTTTTAAATCTTTCTTGGTCAATATAAATTGCATCTTTTTAGGCCTCAAACAAGCCACAAAGATCTAACTAGGGATCTCTTGACCAGTTTAAATTTGATCAAGAACTTGCTTTGACAGTAATTTCAGCAGCTGCATTGTCAACACCCACTAAATATACTACAAGAGATAAATACAAAGCTTAAGAAAATTGAGGCTTTTATCAGTTTTCTCCTGTACAACCATTCATGGAGACACGACCTCAGATGAGGTGACTGAGGAGGACATGGTGACAGAGCCTTCTTTTCTCTTACCTCTGTCCAGGATTTCAATTCCTTCTCCTTTGAGCTTGCAAACCAATTTTTCGTGCAACCTTTTTACCTCGGCTTCCTTCTGCTCCAGTTTGTCTTTCAAAGCTGAGAGTTCATCCTGTAACAGACACAGAGTCACTCACAGACAGCTTCCACACACACATGAGATGTTTCCAAAATTCCCTTCTAGGAAGCACATTGGGCAGATCCTCAGCCTATGGAAACGACCCAGGGTCCCCTGACATTTACACCCACCAAAATGACCCTGAACATCACAACAGACCTGTGGGGGCAAAACCAGTGGTCTGAAATTGTCAGTCTCATTGTAAAGAGATTTTACATCTAAATTTAAAGAAAAAATAGTAAAGATTAAAAAAAAAAGTTTTCTTATTTATTTAACCTTGCAGAGACAGAAAAAGTGCAGATGATGAGGGTAAAGGTTAAAATCTCCAGAGATTTATTTTGGTATTTACAGGGCATTTTGCGTGTTCAAAGCCAAACAACCAGGCTGAGGACAGTTTCAGAAATAACCACTGCTTCTATGGAAGAAAAATCAACCACAACACCACCAAGCACATGGACACACATACTGGAAAGCAGTTCAGACACAAATGTGGTACCTCTGCCACAGTTTGGGTTTGCTGATCAAGCACTAGGGAAGGAAGCTCGGAGCTGAGATTCTTGGGAATGAGACAGATGGTGTTTTGGGGGAGCTGGGGTGTATTAGAAAAACGCTGTCAAATTTTAACTTAGATCTAACCATCTGCACTAGCAAGTGAACTGGCACAGCCCCATGCATTTAACTTTTTAAAATTTGAGTCAAATCCTACCCAGTTTAGTAACATGTTTCTTTGATGTCCGAGGATATCTTGTGCAACAGCATCATCAAGACAGGGCCCTCAGTGCAAATGTACCCAACACTGAAAATTTAATTTGTTCAGTTTGTAAACAAAGCAAAACAAGGCAAGACTCAGCATTTTGGCATTAACAGCTTGTAACTGACATTTTAAATCCTTAAAGGAATAAACCAAACTAGAAAATAGTGGCTTAGGTATTTTTCTGAGCTAACCCTCAAAAGATCTGTTGCAAATATACAGCGATGTCTGCAACCCAAACTATGGAATTTCCTGTAATTGGTTCATGTTTGCTCTAAAGCATCATTTAAAAAAAAATTAGATCAACCTTAAAATTGTCAAGAAATCAAAGCTTCTTCCACAACAGCAGCTGGGCAATAAATACATTTCTCCAGTGCTCCAGTGTGGCACTGATTTCGATGGGATTTCTGCCAGTGTAGGATCCCTGCTCCTCCAAAATAAGACCATTTCTTGGTCACTTGAGAAGCTGCTGTTATACCCACAGGCAACTAGAGCTGTCAATGTGTATTTCTCCCCCTGAATTAGAAACATGATATGCAAATTTACATGTGGGGCGGGGGGGAGTACAGAAGAATCGCTATTTTCCAGTTAGTTTTCATGAATAAATTTTCTATAAAAGGGTGATAAAAAGTTCTGCTTGAATAATGGATGCAAGCTACACACAAGGCAATCTTTCCTCAGAAGGGGCATGATTTTAACCCAACTCTTATTCCATTAGGTGTAACCTATGCAAAGTTCACAACACTAAAATCCTCTCCCATGCAAAATAAAAGCTGTTTGCAAGGAATATCTACATCAAGAGCTCTCTAACAAGGAAGGGCACACTGCATACCAACACACAGCAATTAATGAAGAACAGAGCATGACAGCACAATGCAGGACAGACTGTAAAAGGGTAGGACATGAAGGATTCAAAACAGGCCCAGTGTCCCCCAGAAACTACCACACCTTTAACATCTGGCTTTTTTGCTCCATCCGCTGCTTTTCATACTGCATCTGACCCACTTTGATTTTCATACTAGAAAGTTTGGCCATTAAAGACTGGTAACAGAGACAGAGGAGTGAGAGAAAACTAAAGGTAGAAAAGAGACAAGGCTAAATGGCAAAGAGAAGTTAGACACTCAGAGAAACAGGCTGCTAGAAATACTTAGGTGAATGTTTTCACTTCAGAAGTGGTTTATTTTTAGCACACTTAGAAGAAAATAAATGCTCAAATTTGGTCTCAACTATGGCATACACCTTGTGTACTGCAACTCGTGTTTCTTGACACATGTGAAACAAGGGTCTAAACAGGAAATAAATTTACTGATAACAGCAAGGTAAGTTATCCTTCATAAAAAACACTGCTCAGGCTGAAAACCACAGCATGACATATGGAAATAGCCCCTGCTGTTAAGTGAGAACCATGAAACCCCAGGGCCTGAGAGGACTCAGGTTTTGCAGGGTGCAGGCAGGGATTAGGGAAAAGAGAATGAACTCCTAAAGCCTGACTTAGACCCACCTCTGCTTCTTCCCCTCAGCCTCACTTACTTTGGTTGTTTTCAGTTTTTTCTCATACTGGAGTCTTTCATTGTCCATTTCTCCCACTCTCAACCGCAGTTCATTTATTTCCTGGATCAAATCCTGAGCGAAGGGAAAAAGAAGACCAGAAACAATGAGAAAATTCAGTAAAAGCCCTAGAACAAAAGCTACCCATTGGTAGGAAAGCAGCAACAATAAAAGCAGCAATAAAAGGCACTCTGTACACAAAATCACACCACCTAAGTCAAGCAACTCAGAGCTTCACAGATATCCAGGGACTCCATTTCTCAGTTTTCCGTTCTATTCCCAAATCTGATGGTCACCTTTGACACTATGACAATTGATTTTGGAGGGTTTTTCTCTCCTGCAGCATGACCCAATGTCAAAATACACTGTGTGGCACTCACTGCTGGGTGAATTCAACCAGAATTCAAGAGTGTAAGATCCTGGAGCAGAAACTAAATTATTCTGATTAATTTCTTATGGACCTCATGGGTAATCAGATCCTTTACCACTGGTAACTGGTGACCAAAAAATACCATACAGTTTCTCCCAGGTGTTAAACAGAAGTTCAAGACAAGTCCTAACAGCATGCTTTGCCCCCAAAATGTTTTCAATTACTCCCTTGCAAGTGCACAAAAAAAAAAATCAATGATAACTTTGAGCTGTGGGGGTTAGAGGTTTTCCTTACTGGCACTGGGAACACAAACTACTCCTCTCAGAAACTCCTGTGCACAAAGGACACTGGAGTTGGTTAAATTATGAAGATCTCCCCATGACTGAGCCAGTTTTACCCTCTGGCTGCTGCTTCAAAGGCTGGTTATGGACTCCTCCCTAAATAAACTCCCTTGTAAGGTATTTTCTTATATAAACTCAGCCCAACTCAGACCACCCATGTTCCTTAAGGAAAATAATGCTGGTGCCTGCTGAGAAAGTGAAAAGACTGGAATGATTTAAAGAACAGAAGAATTACAAATCTCTATTAAGTATACAATTAGCTTTGGGAAAAAGCTGTGAACATCTAGACAGCAAATCCTAGAGCAGAAAGGCCCAGTGAAGCATCTGTTTAGAGAAAGAATGGAGAACATGAGTAACCAACCAAGCTGGAATGGGAAGGTGCAACAACAGGCATAAGGAACAACTGGATAATACAGGGATTTAATTTGAATGGTAATTCTGTAGGAGCCAGTAGCTCCAGAAAAGTTGTCAGATGTCAATGATGGGGTTTTTTTCTTTTCCCTAATAAAATCAGAAGCAACAATCATAGTTTTTCTTTCCCAGTTTGGGTAAGAATCTATTTCCATTTTGAACACTCCACGTAAATGCCACAATGTGTTTTATGGTCAAATATTTTAAATATTCATTTAAATACTCAGCTCATCTAAAATAGTTGATAATCTACTACTTTAAACAGGAATAAAATACTGTGTAATTCTGATAAAGCACTGCCTCCAAAATACCTCTTTGAGATTTTGTAAGGGCTGAGACAGTTACAACTAATCAGCCATTCATTTTCCCACTGAACCAAAGGAAATTAAGATATATTACCCCCTTCAGTGTTTAAGCCTAAGCCTTTTTACAGCTATAAAGTGTTGAAGCAAGGAAGAAACAATATAACAATTTCTATCACACTAAACTACGTCATTCTGGTTTTCAAAGGGAGGGAGGAACATTTTAGTAATAGTTCATTAGTTCTGGCATAAACACCCAGGAAATAAATCTATATAGCCCCTAATTAAAGATAATTTATTTTTATCAAAGGCATTAAGTGTATTTCAAGGTATTTCAAAGAGAAAGGTCTTCATAGCCTTTTGCACACAGCTTATAGAGTTGCAGTGCATGGTGTGCTCCCCACACTGGAACCACTTTTCTAGGAAACAGTAGCTCCACATCCATCTTCTTGGTATGTGAGTTGTGCTATTTAATTATGGAGAGACTGCAGTTCAGGGGGGAAACAAAGAAAGGGGGAGTACAAGAGAACTCTATGATTAACTAGATTTAATAAAAATAAGGATAGAAAGAGAGGAAGGAAATCAGACCTGTTACTGAACCAGAGGAAAAGGTGACAGCAGGCACATGGATCCATCCCACAGCTTGGAAAATGTGCTGTCACACAGTTGTCACCACACACAGAATCACTTACTTTCAAATCTGAGAGCAATTCAAGTAATTAATTTTTAACCCGTGGGCTTCAGGTCCAAAGAAAGCAATTCAAAAGCAAGCCTAACTTTTTTCCTTATGCTCATAGATACAAGTGAGGAACGATGCTTCACTGGAAACTAAGGAGGTGGGAAACCACTGACTGAAGTGGAAATTTGTGCTCCTGTGATGACAATATGGTTTTTTTTCCTTCTAGAAATGAAGGACATCTGGAACATCCACAATATGAACACCTGACATTTCAGCTCGTTTACAAAACCAGAAGTAGAAAACTTCGTTCTGCTTTGCAGACAGATCCAAGGTTTTTCTGATATGGGTATGTCATCCTGGCAGCAAAGCTCAGCCTGATACTTGCAGTTTCCTGGAAAAACTGGGTTTGCCCACCTGTTTTGAAGCTTTCTGGCTTCAAAAATGAACAAGGTTCAGCTGCACAGACCTGCAGTGTATAGAGGGCAAATGCCTGAGGGGAGCACTGCCAGGGATGGCAGCTCTGATGGTAGGAATCCCAAACTGGCTCTGGGAATCTTCCTTTGTAAAACCAGAATTTAACAAAGGGGCCACTTCTTATTTTAAGAGATACATTTTTTTAACCTTAAAGATGAATTCCCTTCTTGCCTGGTTCAGGTTCCCTTCAGGTAATGTGAAGACACACACAGCTTTCACAATTTATTCCATTGGGTTTTACTCACCTCTGTGTCTCTGAATCTGTCCTCATAGTCCAATCTATCCTTCTCTACAGATGTAAGCTTTAATTTCAGAGTGGAAATCTCTGCCATAAGATCCAGCTTCTGAGTTTCAAGAGTCGTTCTGCTTAAAAGCTCCTGATTCAAGATAAAGAGAACAGAATTATTCACCCAAGGGGAAGAAATCAGTGATTTATTTTGACAGCTAAAGGTCTCCTTCATGGGGAAAAGCATCACCCTCTTCCTTGCACTCTGTGAAGCCCTGGGACACAGCTATTATCTATCTGACAGACTCCAGGAACCTAGGATGCATCTGGGATCACGGGGGCACTATCATGGGCTGGCTGCCAGGACGAGAAAAAAGCCCGTCTGTCATCACAGTTGCTGTGGGCAGCAAGGAGCTGTGAAGGGAATCCACCCATCCTGCCACACGGTTTTGATCTAAAGGCTCTTTGAAGTTCAGTGGGGAAGGACTCAAAGAAGAGCAGAACTGGATTCTTACAGTGTAAAGCAGCCCTGACATTACTAAGCACAAAGACTTCTACTATATTTGAAAGTAAATATAGTAGAAAATTACCCCTTAGCTAAGAGATATCAAGGGCTGCAACACCTTGGAGTGCACTGCTCTCACCAAAGCAAAATGCAGGGTTTTTTAGGACAGAAGGAAGACAAGACAGCAAGACAGGCATGGAGCTGTGAAATACCTGTTGCAGCATCTCCTCTGTGGCATTCAGCTTCTCCCTGTGCTCCTCCAGGCAGAACTCCAGATCCCGAATCTTTTCTCCTTGGGCCTCCACCTGGTCTGTGAGCACACTTACCTGGACAGCAGGGAAAAAGGGATGCACATTTAGCACCTTGTGTCTGTGTCAGCCGAAGAACTGCACGTGCTGGCTGGGCCAAAGATGAAATGGGACCATGCAGGGAGGAGAAGAAGCAGCAGAGCTCTGCAGTGGACACAACACTCGGCAAAGGCAACAGGAGAGGAGAGAAAACTCCCCCTTCACACCACAGTTTCAGCCAAAGTTCTGGCAGGTGCATTGCAATTCTGCATCTCCCCTCCTGGCTTGTCCTGGAAGTTTCCATGAGGGGTGGCTGCTGCATTTTGCTACCAACAATTATGCCTTTGCCGTGACAATCCATTAGCTAAACCCATTAGTTCCTACCTTAACAACCAAATAGCCAAATCTCACTGCTTACAATTTATTCTCCTTCCCAAGGATCACACACTGTGTACCATAACAACCAGTTTCTCCTCTTGAGAGCAAAAAAAGCAAAGGAGGTTAAAACACACAGCCCAAGGCTGGGCAGGACCAAGACAACACCTTTGAGACACCTTTCCTAAGGACAGGATATCTGTCTCCTGATGCAGCCATCATGGGAATGGTCATGGGAAGTGGGAATATTAAAGATATACATGAATGTAAGTAGGCGGCTGCTCTGCCAACATGCTCAGCTAACAAGATTCAAAGACAGATCGGATACTCAGACATAAAGGCCTTTGGATTTTTCCTGCAATCTAAATCCACACCCATCCTTAATCTGGGTTAACTGTCCAAGACATCACAACTTCAAATAAATTCTCAGAGGTTTTTATCATATGCTATCAAAAAGTCTCATGAAGGCAAGAGCACAAAAAAATAACTGGGGTGACAACTCACTTGCAGAACAAGAGATTCCTTATCATTTTCCAGACGAGCCAGCCTTTCTTGATAAACATCTCCATTCCCAGATATGTGTCCATTAGTCTGAAAAATACAGCAAATAGTGCACAGTCAGCAATTGTACCACAGTGTCATCCAATGCTATCAACACACTTAGGGAGTATTTTTAATCTGTGCAGTTTAAGAACAGATTTGTAGTATTCTCCAGCCCCCCAAGGGTTACATATCAAATATACTGTCAACAAAGGACACACCATTCAGGAAAGAATTGTTCAAGGGCTTCAAGATGAGAAACGAAGAACCTTCTGGTGACCCAGTTCTGCAAAATTCACTTACTGTGCATTCAGCATTTTGCTAACAAAATTTGGACTCAACCATATACAACGCTAAGCCAAACTTGCAAGGAGACAAATACCCTGAGACACTGAGCAAGTGAAAAAAAAATGTACAATCTACAAGATGTGTGTTATGCTTCTTGCAAGTCATACATACAGTAAGAGACATCTTTTTACATCAGGCACATCTTACTGGGTACGGGTGAACATCTGCACTCTAAACACATCTCTTTGCAAAGCTGCCTGAGGCTAAAGAGAAACAAGAATATATGTTAATGCTATCAGAGAGTTCAGAGGAATCGGTAACTTTCTTCATAATAACTTCAATGCTCTTGAGCAGCGAGAAGGGTTTTATTCTAACCATATTCAAAGCTGTCTCAAAGCACTCTGTGATCCATGCCATGATCAGATCTTGGCTCAGGACAGAAATTCGTGTTGCCATCATTGCATAAATTGCTCAGAGGAGTCTGAGAAGCTGCTCTGACATCCAGCAGAGACACACCCCAATGTTGAGGGGCCTTGATTGCCTTCTGAATATGTGATGATCCTTGTGCCCTGGTGAGCCTGCAGCACAACCCTGCCTGGAGAGGTCACCTCCACCCAGGAGCTCCAAGCCTCTGGTTCCTGCTTGGAATCTCCCCTTGGAGCAGCTCACCTCCCCTGATTGCCAAGGATGCCTCAGGAAACCTCCTGGCTGAAACTCCTTTTCTAGGGTACATGGCTGACCTTGGGTGGTGGGAGAAATTGCCTTGTTTAAAAAATTGAACAAATAAAACTCCCACCAGCACCACTTAGAGATCAGACACAAAGCAAACAGGAGGAGGTAAAAGTGTCTGACCTCATCTTAATGCTCTGAAGAAATCAGTCTGTGTCCTGGCAGCTCTTAAATCAGTGAGCAGGAGCAAATGTGTCTCCCAAGCAATACCTTCTACATGGTGACCATAATATCTTCCCTGAAAACCCAAGCAACCTAAGAAAGGATGCTCTCTAGCAGTTTGTACCAATACCTTGTATCATGATCTGAACTATGACCCTGTATCTCAATTATTTAGCCGCACATTACTAGGCCACTTGACCACCCAGACACTGAGCATCAGGGCAAAATTCCTCTAAACATCAGAGTTGGCCATATTTTCCCCCTGATCTCTACCAGGATTTAGCTCATGCCATTGAAGATCAGTGAGATCTTCTGTTTTGTTACGCTTTAATTTAGATGAAAGAAGCCAAAGAGCTTCCGAAATAAACCTGTTAGCTGCTCATGCTTTAGATCTTGTCACTTGACTTGTATGTGAAATACAAAACTGAGGGGTTTGCCTACTTTTGCTACTCTCTAGGTTTTTTAAGTCCTCCAGTACATCTCAGGCCATTACTCAAGACTCTGTAAGAACAGCACTTGCATTTTGTAACATACAACACATTAATCAACCCAGTGTGTGTGTCTGATGTAGGAGAGTGGTATTCATCCCTCTTTGCAGGCAGCAGAAGTGCAAAGACACCCCTCCACCCCGGCTAACAAGAAAGTCCTTGCCAAAACATGGACTGAACTCCCTGCCTCCCAACCACCACATCAACACATGAACCACTGACCCCCCTGATACCTCCAGTCAGCATAACCAGACACAAATCAGCTAAAACCAAAGGCTGCGTGAAGAAAATGTGGGGAGGGAGGTCTTGGTTTCACACTACGATGAAAATGTCTTTACAATGCTGTGAAAACCAACGAGGTGTTAAAGCATAATGTTAGTCATTGTGCTCAGCATCTTGCCAAGACACCTTTGTTGCTAAACTCCCTTCACATTTCTGACACAAAAATCTGCTTTGCTCAGCACGTCACACTTGGCTTTAAAATAGGAGTGTTTGGAGAGGGACAGCTCAAGCCAGAGCCGTGCATTGACATCAGAAAGAGGGAGGAGGAAACCCCAAACAGCATAGGAGCAAAAGTTGTTCTCGCTCAAAGCCAAATAAAAGGGCTTAAATAATCATAGACTAGTTTAAGCTGGAAAATACCTCCAAGATCATCAAGTCCAACCATCAACCCAGGACCACGTTCACCACTAAACAATGTCCTCAAGAGCCATATTCACATGTGTTTTACATCCTCCCAGGGATGCTGACTTCACTGCCTCCCCAGGCAGCCTGTTGCAATTTTCCCCTTTCAGGGAAGAAAATTTTTCATAATATCTGACCTAAACCTCCCCTGGTGCAACTTGAGGCCATTTCCTCTCGTCCTGTCAACTACCTGAGGGTAGTTCATCTTTTTTCTAGGAGAAACCTTGCAGAGATGTCTTAGTTTTGCAAGCTGTGTGTACTGGGGGCAAAGATCACTTTTGTGGCTATTGCCAGAAATATTTTCTAAAACCTGC
Source organism: Manacus vitellinus (assembly GCF_001715985.3). Classification (NCBI taxonomy): domain Eukaryota; kingdom Metazoa; phylum Chordata; class Aves; order Passeriformes; family Pipridae; genus Manacus; species Manacus vitellinus. The sequence continues at coordinate 2,823,300 of NW_021940729.1, read as the reverse complement.
ATAAAAGCAGACCAAAACCAGAAAACCTTGTGTACAACCCAGGAGCAGTTGGTTTTTTGCCTGAACTGTTTTAACTTCTGAAAGATAGGACTGACTCTCCATTTTAGGTACAAGAAGGAAAGAAAGTCACCAACTTTGGTTTCAGTGGAGAAAAAGATGACACAAAAAGACCATGGCAGCTATTTCCAAGAGCAGCAGTCCCAGCACCTCTCAGGGTGGTGTGGAGACCAGAGACCTGCAGGCAATGGACAGATGCCTTCCTCAGACTGCTCTGCACTGTCTGAGGTAAAAAGTTGATTCCTGGCATGATATTCTTCCCAGACAGATGAGAAAGGAAGAGGGGAAATGAAATATACGAAAAGAAGAATAGAGTAATGATGGCAGTGAGTGGGACTGAAGAGAAATAGAGAGGGAAGATGCCCAAACACTGAATATGGGAAAGAAGTGCATGAGGAGATGAGGTGAATGGAGCCTTAACAGCAAGGAAGTGGACAAAAGAAAGTCTGAAAGATGCCAAGAGACCTGGTGTGTGCAAAATCTAGGTGAGCAACACTCAGTGTGTCCTTCAGAAGTGTCTCTCCACCTGGGAACTTGCATCCTCCCCCTGGGACTTAGCCTGGCAACTACCCACCCTGCAAAGCAATGGCTTCACTTTGGGGGAGAAAAAAAGAATAAGAGAAGCAAAAAAGAAAAGTAAATATTTGATTCAACAGCATATTTGGGGCACTTGGTAGTTCTGGATCAAATTTGTATCATTTAAGTCAATACAGGATTAACATAGTTTATGAGCTGTGTAAGAAAAGCTTTCCATTTTCCAAAGAAGGCTTCTTTCATCAGCAACTTCAAATCTATCTTCAATTAAGCAGTTGGACTTTGCATGTGTTTTCCATTTAGGGATTAACAGCAAGACATTGTATGGAAAGAGAAAGCAGATTTACCAATACAGATTGTAATCCTAAAAACAAAAGAACAGTTGTCAAAATGCCACTGAGGCTTCACAGAAGTTTGAGGTTAAGCATTTACTTAAAATGCCTTATAAGATCAGATCCGGTGCACTTAGAAACTCTGCAAGATCAATCCATGGTTAATCCATTAAACACGTGTGGAAGCTTTGTCTGTAATCATCTAAGTGTAAAAATCCACGCTGCTCTGGAGGGTATTATTCCTGGAGTAAGTAGATGCATTACCAAACTTTCATAGCTTGCCTGCCTTCGTTCTTTAATCCCTTTTCCCTGGAAGTGAGTAAGCATTCCAAACTGCATGGAAGTTTCTAATAGCTGCTGGTTTAAACCTCCCAATAAAAAAAAAAAAAATCCATTTCCTCTCCGTTGCTGAATTCTCCTTTCAAAAATAAAAGTCATTTTTAGCCTACTACAGTTGATACCCTCATTTCCCTTCATTTTCTCTCCTGCTTTGGAGGAGAGAAATAAGCAGCACAAATCACACTGCTCTTGCTGTATGTGCAGTTTGATTTGTATAGAAGGAGCTGCCACTCCACAGCATCATTTCCTTGTGCAGCAGATTGCACTGACTGCTTAGACCACCACAGGCAAGTCAACAGTTGGGCAAGTGAGCTGTCCCTGACACCTCTTCCCTGACCATCTGGAGTTAAATTAGAGCTCATCAACATGCTTACATTGTTCACATCATTATAATACACATTACCTACGCTTAGTTAAACAAAGTTGCTGCTGTTCTGCTTGTTCCCTCAGCCTTAGAGAGTCCCTTGCAAGGGGGTTCCTCCAGCCCCAGCTACCTCAACATCACTTTGTGTGCCACAGGAAGAGCCTCCAGGTTTTCCAAGCAAAGTATTCAGATACAGAGCCGTGACAGCTTTACCCTCTGTAAGCATTGATTCTGTCCCACATTTATACTGGTTTGAGCACAATTCATCAGTGTTTAACCAGTTTGTGTGGGACTCCCACCACTGCCCTCCCAAACTGGCATCTCCTGCATTTCACGCTCCCTGCTCATCCCTCTGAATATTTGCACATGCTCTGGAAGCAGACAGGTAGATCTGCTGCTAAGCTTTTCCTAAGATTTACACCTTAGTTCCTCCTTACAGAATGAGAAGGGGGGAAAAAAAACCCCACAAACCCTCTCAAACCCCCCACTCGCACATTATATTTTAAAGGCTTCACTACAATAAAAGTGAATTCTGAAAGAAAACCAGCTTAAGACAGCCCTTCACTCTGAGATATTTACCTGAAACATTTTGTAAATATGAATATTGAACAGGGAAGATGCATTCGTGTCACAATATTCCCTTTCCTCAACAGCAGCACAGCTGGTGCCTGATCCAAGAGGAGGATGAAATGCCCATTCCCTGCGTTGCCCAGCTATGGCTTGTCACTGGGAGAAATGCAGGAGCCAGAACAATCACGGAGCTCCTTACCTTATTTAGCCACACGCAGTGCCCGTGAATGTCCCAGCTGTACTCCATGCTGGTCATGACTATTTTCATGCATCCAAGGACGCCGGGGGCTGTGGGGATAAGCCAAAGCAGGGACCCGCAGCCCCAGCGCCGTCAGGGCTCCCCCGAGCCGAGGGAGAGGTGAAGCGATTCAGGTTCCCCCGCCTAACCCGGGATGGAGGCGAACAGCGGCAGAGTGGGAGATGGGGGAAGCGGAGCCCGTGAAGCAGCAGCGCTCCTCAGGCGGAGCGAGCAGCTCTGGGGAATTAACACATCAAAGCCCGGCAAGGAACTCTTCCAATCCGCATTCCGACGCAGCAAGGCAGGGAGGTGCAGAGCAGTGTAAACCTGACCTGGGAGCAAGGATAGCCCCACGCAGGTGGCACCACCCTCGCTCCTTGTCAGCATCATCCCCTCCTCTGCTCCTCCCGGCCCCGCGAAAACCATCCGACCCCGAAGAGCAATTCCCATCCCTCCACCTGACTACAAAGTAAATAGAAGGGAGCTTTCTTTTCTTGATGGGCTATTAATTGTAAAAAGCTGGAAGGACACATGTAATTAATTCACTTGTAGATGGCAAGAAAAAAATGGAAGGAAAAGGTTGACTCAGCTGTCCCAGGTCTCACAAGTGGCTTGGTCTCAAGTTTAGTATGACATAAAATGCAACAATATCAACCAACCTCTGTCCTCAGTTTCAAGTTTCAACTGACCCAGTAACAGCAGCAGCATAAAAAGTCCTTAATATATTTTATTACAGAGCCCAACTTGGGGAGTCCTATGATTATCTCAAAAAAACACAGCTTTTATAATTGGAAAGATAAAAATCTCAAAAGTATGAATACTGAGTAACCCATAATAAATCAGCAGAGCAGAAGAGGAGTAGAAGCTGTGCTTTTTAAGCCACACTGATGCATTTTGGATTGGGAATGGTGATTTTTGACAGCTCTGCCATTAGGGCTGCATGGGTTGTTCTTACTGCTGATGAACTCATCCACGATGCATGAAGATGCCACGCCACAATGTGCTATAAATGAGCCTGTATCATCTTCCAGGGTTAAAAAACACACCAGTCTGGATGAAGAACAAGAAGCAGGGTCCTGTGTTTCAAGAACTTTGAGAGGTACATCTCTCACAGACAGAAAGTATTGCTGGCAGGGAATTTATGATGACAGGCTGAGACAGTATCACAAGACTCCTTTCATACTGCAAACTTGAGGAGGGATCTCAGGTATTTGGTGGTAAACACCCATGTGCCACACATTACTATAGGACCTTTTGATAGCTAAACCCAACAGCAGCAGAAGCTGAACCATATGACTGTACTGTACACCCACGCTAAGAGAATCAAACAACACACTTTGGTTTGAAGATGAGACTTTTCCATGAATAAGAAATATGAGATGATTTCTGGCTAACCAAACCGCTTCCTCCACTGGGGAACCACCCTGCTGCCCAAATAGGTCAACATACCTCAGTAAGATTACAAGCCAAGTTTATCCACAAGGAAAATTTCTCTCTAAAAGCTAATATTCCCTCCTATTAACTCCCACTACTCCCAGTCACCGCCTGGAAGAACCAATTTGTTGAAAAAATGTCCAAATCTGAGGCTGGTCTGTGAGACAGCAGCAACACTCTGGATTGCACAAACCACTCTGAATCCCACAGCTTAAATTAATCTTCTGATGAGCTGAATATGTTCTATGGTTGGACTTGGTAATCATCTCAGAGGTCTTTTCCAACCTTAATGATTCCATGATTCTACATAATTCAATAAACCTTTGGAGGCCATAAAGTTTGTTTTGCTTGACAGTTAACTTCAGAAATTTGCTTCTTGAGTGAAAAGAATTAATAAAATATGTATTATTATATATGTATATATAAATTCAGAAAGTCACTTCCAAAGCTAACACCACAGTTGCACTTGCTGTGGGTTTGAGAAGAAGTGTTATCCTGGCTCGTTCATCCCAGGGGCACATCCTTTAAAGAGGGAAAGGCACTCAACAGGACCCATATACACAAGTTCAGATCAGGAGCTTGGGGAAAATGGCTCTGAGACGTGGGAAGAGAATGTTCACCCACTCCCTTCCTTCACTCTTTTTAACAAGACACAGTTGGTTTCTTCTTTCTGGGAAGGCTGTTGCATAAGATGTATTTTTTAAAAAAATTAAAAACAAAAAACCCAAAACACTTTCAGGAAAAGTAATAACCAGCAAGAAAACTGTCTCTTGTTTCAACTGAAGAAAAACTGGAGCAACATTCCTGACTGGGACCAAGATTTCTGAGAATTACCTCCAAGAGACAGATCTATCAGCTTCCAGCTGGACACAACAGGGCTGCAAAATGTGGAGTTTCATTTAAAATGGTCTTGCTGGTGGTGATGATGTTACAGATCCTGCTGTCTGTGTTCAAGCCAGAGGCTCCATTTTCCCAGAGTACAGCACACACTTTACTCAAGTACACACTGGAATACACTAAATATTTCTGTTGAACAAGAGAATTCTGAAAAATCTCCAGAACTCTGCAACAGTTATGGCCTGGCTATGGATTACAGGTCTAGTCCCCAGGAAAAGAAGAGTGTCTGAGCTTAGAAAAGGCCTCAGCCCCTTTCCAGACTTGGAACAAATGTCCTTGTTTGTAATTTTTTCCCTGACACTCACGTGACCTCCAGGCGCACATGGAGATGTGAGCAGGGTTTCAGCAGCCCAGAGGTCAGTTTTGAGCTGGAATGACAGGTTACGGTTAAACTGCCTCACTTGAGCAGCAGAGAGTTGCATGTACAACTTTTCCGAGCTCCCCATGGGCACTAGCCCATGGATTCTCTTGAAAGAGCTCTGCCAGATGCCGAGGCACTGTCTGTGTGCTCTGGTGTCATGTGGCCATCTGGCACCCGCCAGTTAAAGAAAAATAAATCAGCATGAGGCGTTTTAACTCATTGGCCCTTTTTGAAGGGGCACAGACTTCCCTGATACATTGAGAGGAGCACAAAGGAAGCAGTTCAGGGACACAGGGCAGCCTATCCTGGCATGGCAGAACTGAGTGCTCTGCCCCATTTTACAGAAGCAACTTTGGGAGACTGCTGTCATCTCCTTTTCCCAACTCGGGCACCAGCGGTTTCCCTGCAGGGCCAGGAGAGGATTTTTCTCTTGTGACACAGTGTTTGGAAGCAGTAAACACTATTTTTGTTTTCCCCTGAGACACAAGAGGCTTGCTTACAGCTTGGGATGGGATGTCACACACCAGTTCCAGCAGCTCGGAACAGCCCAGTGGAGGATTAAATGAGTTTCAAACAAAGGAAATGTCTTCCCTTCTCGGTAAGGATGGGCATAGTTGCAAAAAACCTTCCTGCAAATCATTCACAGAATCACAGAATATGCTGAGTTGTAGGGGACCCGCAAGGATCATCAAGTCCAACTCCTGGCCCTGCACAGGACACCCCAAGAGTCACACCATGTGCCTGAGAGTGGTGTTCAAACGCTCCTTGAGCTCTGGCAGCCTTGGTGCTGTGCTCACTGCCCTGGGGAGCTTGTTCAGTGCCCAACCACCCTCTGGGGAAAGAACCTTTTCCTAATATCAATCTAAACACCTTCCTGCTGAGACAGGGACTGGCAACACTGGTGACACCTGCAAATCCTGTGGTTGTAGCAAAGTATAAGTAGAACACTTAGTCTTTCCTCCCAGGGGCTTCGAGGATGCCAGAGAATGCAGGGGAATAATTCGAGGCAGACTGAGGAATAACTGAGGCATTGATGGAATTTTCTGCAATCTCTGGTATTCACAACCCCTGCACATCTTCCCCAGTGGTCAAGACACACTAAACTGAACGGCATAATAGAGCCCTTCCCCTCCCACTCAGCCCATGGATGCAATAAAAATCCATCACTGTCTCATTGCCACGTGGTGATTCCCCATCACGTTGGTCTGAAGGACCTCATTCCAGATCCCAACAGCCAGGCATCCCTAACTCACACATTTGCCATCACAAGAGGTCACACCTTATTAATCTCAGCAGGCACTGCAGCCTCCAGCCATGTTGCTGGGCCCCTTTACCCCAAAGTGGATCAGCATCACCGATCATGGACTACAGATTACTCTGAACACCATGGAAAAATGTTCGCCTTCCAAGACTGTTTATTTGGCATTTTTTTTGATTTATAAAGGCCATACTTGCATGCAACCTGTTATGTCCCTCAGTTTCTGCTCCACACAGACTAGTTACAGCAATGTTCACTGCTGTTTGTTAGGCAGGAAGGAAATGCTGATGCTGGCAGGAACTCTGTGTGTTTTAAAGATCTGACTCTAATGTCACTCCCATCTCCTCCTCCTGATCTCAGTGTTGGCTGCCACACTTTGACAGTGGAGGCGAGGTCCAAATCCCACTGGAGACAGTAGGAAAGCTCCCACATGCTTCATTAAGTTTCAGGCATTTTCAAAGGAGTAGTTCAAAGCAAAGGGAAAAAAAAAACAAACCAGAAAAAGAAGGTTCTCCCCTCAAACCTTTCTGCAAGAAACGAGTCCCAGGCCCCCATCTGTCCCCACATTGCTGTGCTCAGCCCCCATGACAGCAGATGGCATGAAGGGTCACTCAGCACCAGCCACAGCACACAGAGTCCTGCACCCTGCAGTCCTCTGAGCACTGAAATAAATCCATTTGTGGAGATAAAAAACACCTTCTGCAAGGTCAGCTGTAGCTCCAGGGTGACTGAATCCTTTCTAGGGGGTGTGATGCTGTGCTGGTTTAAAAGTTAACCAGCAGGGGGAATGAACCCAACTCAAAGGAGAGATTATAAGTCAGAATAACAATTTATTAAAATAATACAGTAAGTACAATAATACAAACAAACAATTGGTCTCAACCCACAAAAACCCAAATGTGTAACCCAGTACCCTGGGGCCTGAACAAAGTGGTGTTCCTTGGGCCCTGTTTGAGTCCAAAGTAAAGGGAGAGGGGAAG